>NW_024097329.1:0-55415 GCF_016545835.1 Crotalus tigris | reverse complement strand
ATATCTCAGGGGCTATCACAAAGAAGAGGGAGTCAAGCTATTCTCCAAGGCTCCTGAAGACAGGACAAGAAGCAACGGATGGAAACTGACCAAAGAAAGAAACAACCTAGAACTAAGGAGAAACTTCCTGACCAGTGGAACAACCTGTTCCAGAAGTGGTGAATGCTCCAACACTGGAAGTTTTTAAGAAGAGACTGGAGAGTCATTTGTCTGAAATGGTATAGGGTTATCTGCCTGAGCAGGGGGTTGGACTTGATGACCTCCCAGGTCCCTTCCAATGTTGTTGTTGTTGTTGTTGTTGTTATTATTATTATTATTATTATTATTATTATTATTATTATTATTATTATTATTATTATTATTATTATTTGCCTATGGATACTCTGCAGGAAGTTTTTGCCAATTTTGAACACTGAGAATGATTATGCCCAGATTATATGATGAGCTATAATCTAGGCACAATGCCACATTTCTGCTGATGGGGGGAATCAGAGTGTTTTAACACTCTAAAGGTAGACAGGATTTTAAAATTGTTCTTTTTGTCTTCAGAACAAGATGACAGTTTCACTTGAGCTCATGGTGAAAGCTGCTGTAGTTTGAAAAAGGGATCGGGAGACTGAGACTCTGAGCAATTAGGGTATAAGTTCATCGTCAGCCATGTGTACTGTTCTGAAATTTCTGCCAAAGGCATTTTGTAATTCATCCTCATTCTGGGGTTATTGCAAACAACCAAATGTAAATGGTCTTTCTTAAGCGGTTTCCTAAGTTTCTGGTTTTGGAGTAATCTGGTAATAAGGTAGTAATGAATCCGGATTGATTGGTTTATGTCTAAAATTCTGCTTTGATTGCCAATCTTCACTTATGATGCCATTACAGGCTTTAAGGCATGTGGTGAGGTTTGTTTTGCAGGATGGCTGCAGCTTTTCTGACTTGATGCATTGACTTAATTCGGTTCTGCCTGAGTTCTCTTTCTTGGTTGACCAAACAATGACTTTTATAGCGTACTCAATCTGCCTTGCTGTTCCAATTACTATACTTAATTGCCATTTAAGCTACAGCTACTGCAAATGACCTGGCATGTTAATATTCTTTCTTGGAGAGTAATTACTGCTGGAGAGCAAAAGTGTAACTGATCATGGATCAGTGATAAAAACAGTATGTTCGGTAGGAGAACACAAACTCCCAAACTTTCACATGGATTGTTTTTCAAGACATGCTCCCAATAATGAGAGAAAGAAAAAAAAGAAAGAAAGAAAGAAAGAAAGAAGGAGGGAAGGAGGAAGGAAGGAAGAAAGGAAGGAAGGGAAAGAAGGGGAAAAAGGAAGGAAGAAAGGAAGGAAAGAGAAAGAAAGAAGGAAGGAAGGAAGGAAGGAAGGAAGGAAAGAAAGAAAGAAAGAAAGAAAGAAAGAAAGAAAGAAAGAAAGAAAGAGAGAAAGAAAGAATTTTATCAGAAACTAGCTTTACAAAAACTGTAAATGAGGTAGTAGGGAGGGGAAGAGATGTGCCTGAAAAAAATTATTGCTGAAGGGCTTTTTAACCCATGCTTTAATATGATACTTTATATAAAGCTATTAAAATAATAGGAAAGGAAATATGCCTATAACACTCTGACGGGATTCAGAATCATGATGCTGGGATTTCAGGATCCTATATTTCATATATATTATTAAAGGTTATGAACGGGATCTTCAAAACATGGTGGCAGTTTGCCCTCATCTGCTAAGAAAAGTTGCTCCATTCCAGCACTGTAGAGATCCTGAAATAGGAAGTTGTAGGGCTACTCAATACAGAGATCTTAGTAAGTGGTGGTGCAGAATGGGTTTCAGGAATGGAAAGGTAATTTGAAAAGCAGGAACAAACAACTGATAAAAAATACCATCCACAGTCTTCTGCTGCTGTGTTTTTCAGCTTAATATATTGCAAGTCTAAAGTCTGAACATTTGAGAGTATTTATTAAGGGAAAGGATGTCAAAGAAATCAAGATGGCAAGCTTGGTAGAAGCCGTGCTTCCTTTTAAAGGCATTTGCTCTCTCTCTCCATGGCAGACATGTCAAACTTGCAATGTCATGTGACGTCGCACGACGTTGGAACTTTTCCCCCATTGCTGGCAATGGGGTGGGTGTGGTTTTGTCATGATGTGTCCGGCTTGTGGGCCGGCAGTTTGACATCCCTGTTCCATGAGGTCCATAAGCACAAGGTAGTTGTGTAACCAATACAGGGAGCAGAAGATAGATGGAGCTGCACCAGTTGAATCCTTGCTTTGTAACTTCATTTGGTGACACTCTTATGTTTCTAGATGGTGAATAACAGTTTAGTGCAATATACAAATTAATTTGATGTAGTGTATTATGAAATGACAACTGAGCTTCCAAGGACTTTTCAACAGAACTTAGTTGAAAAATCTTGGTTTCATACAGGTAGCCCTTAATTTATAACCATTCATTTAGCAACCATTTGAAATTACAATGGCATTGAAAACATTGAGTTTCTTTTTTTATATAATATATTTTACTGATTTTTTAACATAGTCACCTTAATATTTGGTAAACAGTGTGTTGTCTGGGTTTACATTTAAAAAACATGCACTAACAGTTGGTTTCTATGATCTATAATTCACATAATAGCTTTACTTGACTTCCTCTTTTTCCCATAATGTTCTCTTTCGCCAATCTTAAGTTAATACAATTCTTGTTGTTTTGATAGATAACAATTGGGTATAAAAATTTTCTACTATTTCTGCAAATAATAATCACACCAATATAATATTTCTTTTCTATCTAGTCATTCTGGTTGCCTCATCATAGATCCTGTTTACAGTTCTTGTTTATATTGTTTTTCCCACAATGTTCAAGATATTCATACAGGTTAAGATTTTCTCAAAGTTAATTACATTTAAACATTTAAGTCTATTTTTCCCATGTAAGCCATCCCAATACTTTTACCTTTCTTAAGGAATAAATAAGACTAAAAAAAGAAAAAGTAAAATTAAAAAATAGTATACTACTTAAAATACATGTTCCTCCTAAGCTAATACATATTTACTTCCCCCAAAATTTTGTTTTTTAACCATGATTAAAAATATGATTAATCTTTAAATATTCCATTTAATAAATCTAGTTTCTTGGTTTCATACAGGCAGTCCTCAATTTACAACCATTCATTTAGCAACCATTTGAAATTACAATGGCATTGAAAAATTGAGTTTCAACCAGTTCTCACAGTTACTAATGAGAATGATTTAACAGTTTCCAGAAGGTCTTTTTTTGTAAAAGTGGGCTGAAAATACCCTATTTTGGCATTTTTACAAAAAACATCAATTTTACACTCAATTTGTAAACTATTGGAAAGCAGTAGGAGAATGAAATTTTATATTTTGAAACCCTTGTGTTCCTAAGTTATTATGCACAAAGTTTTACGTTTATCATACCTTTCCTTCCAGAGATATAAAAAGTCAAACTTTAAACTTTTTTTTGAGCCAAAATATTTTTGTCCAACTTTGCTCCAAATTATCTAGATCAGCGGTTCTCAACCTGTGGTTTGTGACCTCTTTGGGGTCGAATGACCCTTTCACAGGTGTCACCTAAGACCATTGGAAAACACATATTTCCGATGGTCTTAGGAACCGAGACACCCTCCTCTATCCCAGGGCTTTTCAACCAGGATACCGATCGAACATTTCAATGCTGGGAAATCGATCCAGGCACCGCAGCAGAAGCCACAAACTGTGGGGGAATCCCTGCCACCGCCTACAGAGCCGGCCATAATGGAGTGCTGGTCAGCTGCTTTAACCAGGCGCCGTCGGGCCATCCTAGGGTGCACCGGAGTCCCGGTAGGCTGCAGTCAGCTGTTCTTCCTGTGTGGTGTTTCTGGTGGCCCGCTGTATGCTTCAGTGGCTGGCTGCATGGGCCCCTTCCCTCATAGGAATGTTGAGCCCACAGGGCTTGACAGCAACAATGGTACCACACACTCAATAGCCACCTCTCCAGCACCACCCCACACCTGGCACTCATTGGCCATTATGCGCTGCATGTCGGGTGCAGTGTGGTCTCATCAGGCCATGACAGTGGCTCAAGGCAATCGCTGGGTCCTCAGCTCAGGCCGGCCAGCCATCAGAATCTATGTCCCGTGATTGGTTGGCTCCCTCATTGTATCTCTCCCCCACAGAAAGGGTATGGCTCTTATGCAGTCTTGCCCCCTCATGGGGTTCATGATTGGCCCTGTGCCCGGGCACCCCACCCCCTGAGAAGTGCAGCCAGGGAGTCCCTTTCCTGGGGAACTGCGTGATCCCAGCACTACCGTAGGCCTTGCTGGCTGGGAAGGCGCACCGGAGTCCCGGCTCCTGGGAAGGCAATCAGCTCACTCCTCTCCCATTGCCCACTCTGCCTGGCTCAAGCCTGGCTGGAGCAGCATTGGTACTTCCAAAGGTGGCTGCTTCAAGGTCACACGGGCAGCCCTCAGCCACTCCCCTCCGCACCTTCAAATTGATCCCCAATTGAAGAGAGAGGGAGGGAGGGAAGGAGGAAGAGAGGGAGAGAAAGAAAGGGAGAAAGAAAGAGGGAGAAAGAGAAAGAGGAAGGGAGAGAGTTAGGGAGAGAAAGAAAGGAAGAGAGACAGAAAGAGAGGGAGAGAGGAGAGAGAAATAGAGAGGGAGAAAGAGGGAGAGACAGGGAGAGAGAAAGGGAGAGGGAGAGAGAAAGAAAGAGGGAGAGAAAGAGAGGGAGAAAGAGGGAGAAAGAAAAAGGGAGAAAGAGAGGGAGAAAAAGAAAGAGGAAGGGAGAGAGGGGGTAAGAAAGAGAGGAGTGAGAGAGAAAGAGAAAGAGAGGGAGAGAGAGAAAGAGAGGGAGAGAGGGAGAGAGAAATAGAGAGGGAGAAAGAGAAAGGGAGAGAGAGAGGGAGGGAGAGAAAGAGAGAGAGGGAGAGAGAAAGAAAGAAGGAGAGAGAGATTAAATTAGTAACATGGTTCTTAAGCAAAATTACAGTTATGAAGTAGCAACGAAAATAATTTTTATGGTTGGGGGTCATCACAACATGAGGAACTATATTAAAGGGTCGCGGCATTAGGAAGGTTAAGAACCACTGATCTAAATGGAGATCTAAACTCACGAGAATGTGTTTATTATTTTGTTTAATAGAGCACAAAAAGTTGTACAAGATGGCCAAGTTTTGTTTCTCTCAACAAAACATTGCTGTAGATATTATGTCTCAAAGTTGCTGGAATCTCAGAGTCATACTATAGAAGGCTGCAGTATGGGGTCAAACAAATGACTGTATCTCCGCAAGTATTGCATCGGCAAACGTAACACTTTACCAATGTTCATTGGGGACATGTGTGCATGTTCACACAAAATTTCATCAAAATCCATGATGGTCGAGCAGGGACCCCCAGATGACTTGACATAGAATGACCCAGCATCTCCACAATAATAGGAACAAAATCTGGATGCTTGGCAACTTGCATATATTTACAACAGTTGCAGCTCTCTGGGATCATGTGATTGCCATTTGTGATTTTCCCAGTCAGGTCCCGACAAGTAAAGTTAATGGAGGAAGCTGGATTCACTTAATCTTTGTGTAATTCACCTAACAAATATAGTCATAAAATTGGTCATAAAATCGGCATGACTCACTCAACAACTTTTGCTGAGCAACAGACATTCCGGTTCCAAAGGTGTTTATAAATATTCTTTATTTGTTTTTTCTCCAGGCCTAGCAGTATTTTATCTAACCCCGTATCTTGTCTGTTAATACCCCATTCTTGCTTATCCTTCATGTATCTTGCTTGTATCTGGAGATAAGACCACCACTCCATGTCTATTCCTTGTTGTTTTAGCTCTTGTTTTTGTTTTAAATAACCTTCTTCTGCCAGGATGTCTTTATATATAATAGCTTTGTCTTTCCTATACAGATTGGGATATGTGACCACCTCCAATGGCGATAGCCAAGCCGGAATCTTTGTGTAATATTGACATTTAACTATATTCCAGCTTTTTATTAATTCTTGCCGGACCTTATGTCTTAAAAAATATTGGTGGTTTCTGCTTTGCCCCATCCATATGTGAGCATGCCAACCCTCCTGGAGGTCATAACCCTCTAAATGTAAACATCTTTTATTTTCTAAGGTTATCCAGTCTCTAATATTACCGCTGCTTGGTAATATAGCTCCCAATCTGGGAAACCTAAACCTCCCCTCTCTTTGGCATCATGTAATGCCTTTAATTTTATTCTTGCCTTCTTACCGGACCACACAAATTCTAAGGTTAATTTATTCAGCTCCTTGAAAAATTTCTTGTCTGATTGAATTGGGATATTCTGAAACAAGAAAATCATTTTAGGTAAGATGTTGATTTTCACTGCAGAAATTCTCCCCAGTAATGAGAGATGTAAATTTTTCCAACAGTCTAAATCTACTTTTATATTCTTTACCAATTTGCCATAATTGTCTTCTTTAATTGATGAGCAGCGTGCAGAAATAACTATTCCTAGATATTTTAATTTGGAAACTACTTGTATACCTAATTTTGCCTCAAGATTTCCTTTTTGTATGTTAGTCATGTTTTTTGTAATAATCTTTGTTTTGTTTCTATTTATTTTCAAACCTGCCAGATCCTCATACTCTTCCAATATTTTGAATAGTTTCTGCCCTGATTGTTCTGGGTCTTCTGATATAAATGCTAAGTCATCTGCATAAGCTTGAAGTTTGTATGTTTCTTTCTTAATCTTAAATCCTTTAATCTGCTCTTCTTGTCTTACTACTCTGGCAAGAATTTCTAATGTATATATAAATAACAATGGCGAGAGAGGACATCCTTGTCTTGTGCCTTTCTGTATGTTAAATTTATCAGTGGCCTTTCCATTTATTATGATCTGGGCCTTTTGTTCAGAATATATTGCAGTTATCACATTTAATTTTTTTTCCCCAACATCCATTAATTTTAGTTGTTGGATCATAAATTGCCAATTGACATTGTCAAAAGCCTTCTGTGCATCAAGGAACAGAAGTGCCATTTAACGATCACTATGTGATTCATAAAATTCGAGAATGTCTAAGATTATTCTTATATTCTGCTTAGTCTGTCTGTTTGGTAAAAACCCATTTTGATCTGAATGTATGACATCAGTTAGGTACTTTTTAAATCTTTCTGCCATTATTGAAGCAAAAATTTTATAATCAGAATTCAATAATGATATAGTTCTATAATTTTGTATCCGTGTTTTTTCCGCTTCTTTTGGAATCAATATTATATTTGCCTCTGACCAGGACTTAGGTATTTTAGCATCGGTTAATACAGCATTGAAAACTTCTAGTAAGTATTGATTGAGTGCACTTTGTTGTTCTTTATATAGTTCCACTGGTATTCCATCTGGGCCAGATGCCTTATTGATCTTTTGTTTATTTATAGCCCTGATTATTTCAGCCATTCTTATTTCCTCATTTAATATAGATTTTATTTCCTCTGGAATCTTCGGTATGTCTGCCTTCTCTAAGTATTCTATTATCCTTTCTACAATTTCCCCCTCATTTCTCTTACATAGTTTTTCATAGTATCTTTGGGCGATTCCCCTTTTTATAGTCTCCTCCCCCTGAATCTCTCTTTTCTCATCTTCCAAATTAATAATCCGTTGCTTCTCTTTCTGCCTTCTTAGTTTATATGCTAGCCATCTTCCCGGTTTATTCACGTGCTCAAAGTTATTTTGCTTAGCTGCCTGTAAATTTTTGTGCTAACTTTTCCAAATCCTCTATACAGAGTTTATGTTTAATTAAATCCATTTTGTTGTTCAATCCTTTGTTTTCAGGATCTCTCTGTAATTGTGTTTTGGCCTGTTTGTATTCTTCCTCAAGCCTCATCCTATGTTGTTGTTTTTTTCTTTGTTTCTCTTAGCCATGTACGAAATTGCTACACCCCTCATGTATGCTTTTGCCGTATCCCAAATGTTCTGCAAGGATGTATCCTCATTGTCATTCGCTTGAAAGAAAAGGTGCATTTTTTCTCCATTCTTTCCTTAAATTCTTTTTCTTTAAGAATCACTCTTTGGAGAGTCCATCTTGGCCTGCTTCTTTGTCCTTTCAAGAGAAAACTTATCGGATTATGGTCTGTCCAGAGGCTAGCTTCAATATCAATTTCTTGAATTTCCAACGCTAATTCTTTTGTTAATCATAGCATGTCTATCCTTTGTCCATGATCTATGTTTATTAGAAAAGTATGTGTATTCCCTCTTATCATAATTCCTTTCCCTCCAAATGTCATGTAAGCTAAGATCTGTACACATCTCAAAAAAGGTTTTGGGAAGTGTTTTTGTTGTTGTTGTTGTTGTTTGTTTCCTTTCCTTGCCTCCATACTTTTTGGTCTTTTGTTTTATCTACAATCACATTAAAATCTGAGATGTTCTTTTTTCTGAAGCGAATCACATGTGTGAAAACAGTCTGGCTACTGTATTTTAACAATAAAAAGATTGATATAATCTAAATATTATTATTAAGCTATGATAATTTAAGGGTGTTGATAGGAAAGTGCATGAACCAGAGCGGTATAGATACCCTTGATGCATTATTGGCTGCTTTTCATTTTTTGAAATGACAGATGAAGGGAAAAAAAATCTTCCATAATTAAGAATTTCAAATAATAAGCCAGTATTCAATTCTTCATCCGTTTATCACACATTTAAATGGAAAAATGAAAACATTATACATATTAATGTAGAAGCGGTCTCCGTCAAATCAGAGCTTGTCAAATAAGCATTAATCAATGCACTCAAACTAACTGGAGATCTTTATAGTTTTGATTTGCTTTGACTTGTTTTTTAGAATGGTTTAAGTAGAATTGGCTTCCTAATCACCTGCATAATGTATTTGCTCTGTGCTAAAAATAGAAGGGAACAATTTAAAGAGCGCTCACCTGAGTTGCCTCTTCAAGGGAAGGAAATCTCTGAACAATCAGGCTGAATGGCTTTTAATCAAATGCTACTCTTCTCCTTGATCAGGTCCTAGTTTCAGATCATGCCTACATATACACCGAAGCACAGACACTCACTTTCTCTCTCTCACACACACACACACAAAGACACATGCATCACCATCATCATTTTAGTCATTGTCTACCCACTGCAGGATGAAGGCCTTTTCCACATGTTTCCAACCTATGTGGCCCTGAGCATTCTTTTGTCAATTGGGCCCATAATACTTTCTGATGTCATGCATTTTGTTTAAGGTCTCTTTTGTGGATGCTTTTTATCAAGTGGGATCCATTTTATGACTGCCTTAGTCCACCTGCCATCAGTTCTTCTTGCCATGTGTACAGCCCATCCCTATTTCACGCACGCGCACACACATATAATTTTATTTTATTTTATCTTATGTTATTTTGTTTTTTAAATTTATATGCTAATCGTTTCACTGTTGAGCAACTCTGGAGGGCTTACAGCATCATTAAAACAGAAATAGAAATAGGAAAAAACTGGATAAGCTAGGAATCGATACATAAATAGGGTGAAGGTAGAATTTTCTTCTCAGTCGACTAACCATCTTGAGTGTGAAATGCCCCTTGTTGTTATTCGTTGTGAAGTCATGTCCAACCCATTGTAACCCCATGGACAACATTCCTCCAGGCCTTCCTGTCCTCTACCATCTTCTGGAGTCCATTTAAGCTCACTCCTACTGCTTCAGTGACTCCACCCAGCCACCTCATTCTCTGTCATCCCCTTCTTCTATTGCAATGGTTCTCAACCTGTGGGTCATGACCCTTTTGGGGATCGAATGACCCTTTCACAGGGGTTGACTAAGACCATCGGAAAACACATATTTCCGATGGTCATAGGAACTGAGACGCCGCTCTCTCTGTTGCAGCATCACTCTCTTCCATCTTCTTTTCCTTCCCCGTGAGCTTGCGATACCCCTCAGGGCCTCATGTTGCCTCCCGGAGGACTCAGCTGTTTGATGGCCAGAAGTTGGAGCTGCTCAGCTGTTGTTCAGGATGCCCACGGAGCTGACACCCATGCTACCAGGTAGAACAGCGCTGGCCGCTGGTCTCCTTTGCCACCCCGCACGTTGTCCTTGACCCCTCCCCTGCCCGTTCATGTCGAGCCCACGGGGGCTTGACAGGAAGAAAGGGAGGGAAGGAGGAAGGGAATCCTCTTCCTCTCCTAAGGTTCAAAGCATGACCAGCTTCCCAAGAGCACCACAATACCAATTCATGTGTTTCTGCTGTACCTCCTTGGTGCTCCCGGAAATGGGTTGGGCGGAAGAAAGCTTGGCTAGGCTAAGCAAAGAAAAGCCACGGAGCCGCGAGCTAAGATTGCAGGCAGGCTGGGGAAGGGGGTGAAGAAGAGGAAGGGGATTGGGAGAGAGGAAACGCCAAGCTTGTCTTTGCCTTTCCCAAGGACCTCCTGCACTACCTCACAGGAACACCTGGTTTCAGATTTACACTGCAAAAGTTTTTATCGCACAGAGGAGAGAGGAAAAACAATTACGGAACACTCAGGAATCCCTTGCAAGGCACCATGTACCTTGGTATTTATTTCCTAATGCCTCCCCAGTGTTTTCCGCTCCACCCCAAATTTGTCTCCCTTCCACTCTCCTTACGCAGCCATCTATATTCTTAATACAGCCCTCAGTTTGTCTCCCTTTCAACACCCCCTAAAATTCTTCATTCAGGCAGGCTTCCAGAGTTCAGCTGGCAGGATGCAGGTAATCCCTCCCCCCTGTCCTGCTGCCTCCCATGGCACCACACCTCTGTGCCTCAAGCCTCAATGGCACAGGACCGCTGGCATGGTCCCCAATGGCTGCTGACTCGCTCCCTGCCGCCAGCGACCATGCAAGCCCTGGCAACTGCTCCAGCCTAAGAAGCAGGCGGCTGGGAGCTTCCTGTGCCTATCAGCTGACGACCCCCGGACCTGTGCCCTTCAGCTCGAATGTCCGGCAACGCTTTGGCCAGTGAGGAAGGTGAAGGGGAGGCTGCTGCAGTGCCAAACTCTGCGCCCGTCAGCTGGCAACCCCCAAACTTGCACTTGTCAGCTGGGAGGTCTGGCAAGGGAGCCGGCTGGCGTGGAGGGTGATGGGGAGGCGGCAGCTCAGCAGGTGGGGTCCTGCCTGCCCGCGAATGTCAGGCCCACCCACCCCATCTGTAAAAGAAAAAGTCTTCCACCCAAGCATAACTTTTAAGGATTTTAAGGATCTTTGAGAGGGGGAGAGAAATAGAGAGAGGGAGAGAAAGAGGGAAAGAGAAATAGAGAGAGGCAGAGAGAGAAAGAGAGAGGGAGAGAGAGAAAGAGGAGAGGGAGAAAGAGGGAGAGAGAAAAAGATGGAGACAGATGGAGAGAGAGAGAGAAAGAGAACGAGAGAGAGGGAGAGAGAAAGGAAGACAGGGAGACAGGGAGAGAGAGAAAGAAAGGGAGAAAGAGGGAGAGAAAGAGGGAGAGAGAAAGAGAGAGGGAGGGAGAAAGAAAGGGAGAGAGGGAAAGAGAAAGGGAGAAAGAGAGAAAGAGAGGGAGTGAGAGAAAGAAAGAGGGAGAGAGATTAAATTAGTAACATGGTTGTTCAGTGAATCTGGTTTCCCCACTAACTTTGCCTGCAAAGGTTGCAAAAGGTGATCACATGACCCTGGAATAATTTTATGGTTGGGGGTCACCACAACATGAGGAATGTATTAAAGGGTCGCGGCATTAGGAAGGTTGAGAACCACTGTTCTATTGCCTTCAATCTTCTCCAGTGAGTCCTTCCTTCTCATTAGGTGGCCAAAGTACTTGAGTTTCAGCTTCAGAATCTGGCCTTCTAAAGAGCAGTCAGGGTTGATCTCCTCTAGGACTGATTGGTTTTGGGCCCAGTCAGCAAAGCCAGGTTTTAAGGCCTTTCTGGAAAGCCAACAGAGTGGGGCAGATCTCATCTCAAGGGGCACAATGTTCCAGAGGGTGGGAGCCACAGCTGAAAAAGCTCTTCCCCTTGTTCCCACCAATCAAAGTTCCTTAACTGATGAGGTCTACCACATGGCCTTTCTTCCGAAGCAAATATGTTATGTATATATGTCACAGTGTCATGTACATAAACAGTGGCAGGCTTTCAATCACATGGTCATGAAACCATCTTGATTTTTGGGGGGGTCCTCCTCTGAGGATGCCTCTGCCCTTCTTATGCCACTTCACTCAAAAAGATTTCCTTCCATTTGCTTCCTTTTCCTTCCATCTTTCAAGCTACTTTTTTAAAACAGAAAACCAAAATGCTAAGAGCAGAGAAAGATTACCTAGATCAATTAAGATTATGTTGAGACAGCAGTGAGTTTAAATGTTTGTAAGCCCAATAAAGATAGATCAATTTGGAAAACAATACAGTCTCGCATTTTTCAGGGAGGCAACTACTATGTTATTGAATTAGACAAGCTCCCAAGGGAATATTTACAGCAGCCCTGGACACAAGAAACCTGCACACCCCTAGCTAAAATGGCAATGTATTTCATGCAAAGTGCTGCTTAAAGAATAGCTCCTTTTGCTGTCACAGCCAATCTTCCAGTATCATTCCCCGAGAGCAACCAGGGAAAGGGGAAAGAAAATGTTACAAAGAAGAATGTGGCACCAAAGCAAAAATCACAAATTGTAGCCAACATTAAAACTTAATGCGTGGCTGGGTTCTTGCTTTGGAAGTCAGAAATTCTGGAAGGGGAAATAAAGAACAGGCAAAGGCTGAGCCATGGAAATAGAGAAATTAACAGCAGAAGAACAGCTTTGGCTTATGGTCATCTTAAGTACTCCAGAGACTTGAACCAGCAGTGTATGTGGCATGAGTTTGCATTCATTCAGCACAAGAGTACAAAGCTACACTTGACAGCAGAATACAGATGGGCAGCCTGAATTCCAAATGCTATTCCTTTAAACCTTGCAATGGCTGTTATAAATAAGCCATTGAAGGGTCAAGACACTAGCTTTAACGATAATGCTATGCTGTTCAATACAGCCTCGGAATACTAAGATAAAGATATTGTTAGTCCTGTATATCGATAGTACCTGTGACAATCAGTATCTGGACCCATGGTCAATGCTGACACCATAAGAAATTACCCCATGAGCAAATTACAAAGTTATTTATACATTTTAATGCTTTTTAGTGCCTCCTAAATTAACACCCTCATGCTATCATCGCCACCCCGCATAATTCTAGAGCTGTGATGGCCTTCACAGCATTTATTTCTTAAATCCTGCCTTTTGTAGATCTGTAAATTATTCCTAGAAATATAAAAGCTGCTAGGAGTTGGAGAGGGAGAAGAAAAAGTCTCCCTTGAAGGAGATGATCATCATGCCCCTGACGCTCTTGTCACAAAAAGTGTTGCCAGGTCTCTCTGCATCTGTTTGTCTATCCTGGACAAATAAACACCGTTATCATAATGTTGATTTGTTATATTTGGCTTTAGAACTTAATTTGAGTCAAAGACTCTTCCTCAAGCCTAGCTGACATGGCAAGAGAAGCATGAAGCATTTTTTAATAAAAACAACAATCTAATGTCTCTTTTTAAACAGCGTTTAAAAAGTGATGATTAAAACAAATAGGACAATTAAAATGAATAAAATTACTCATTTGTGTGGCAGATTGGGGCATCCTATATAATTATTAAATACATTTCTTAAATAGAATCAAATCTAAATGATGTTTAGTGCATGCAAAATTCTCCATTTCATAGACCTACAATGTATCTCTCCTATGCAACAATTTCGGCCATATTAAAATGGAAATCCTGTACTCAATTACTGTAGCTGATAATATATCCATAGAATTCTATGATATTTCTTTTTAATAATCAAGGATAAGATGAGACCATCAATGCCTTTTGTTTTATTGGGTTGCCCAACCTTGCTTTTTATTTCTTTTTGATTTGGGGCAAACTTAGCAGAGCAAATGCAGACACCACATTATATTCCCTAGTAATTCCAAGGGAAAGCTTACATTCCTGTTTTGTGTTTGATTTTTTAGCATCTTTAGATACCATCTATCATGATATTCTCTGGATAGTTGAGAAGATTAAAAGTGTGACATGTGTGCTATAGTGGTTCTCCTTCCTTCTCTAGGACTGGTTCCATTTGGTATAGATGGGAGAGGATAGAGCTAGCTCTAGACTTTGCATGATGCTGCAGGATTCTTTTTTATTTCTGCTTCTATTGAACATCTACATGAGTATACTAATAATACCCAATTCTACATTTCTGTTTCAAGTTGGCCAAGTGTTGTATTATGGCTCTTTCTCAGTGGGTAGGGCTTGTAAAATTTTGGCTCAACTCTGGTAAAATTGAGTGGCTATGGACTTTGAGGTCTCCCCAAGATGAGACTTTCCATTTTTAACTTTAAATTGGTTGAGCTCGCTCAGCTAAAGTTGGTGTATACATAGGGGTTCTCTTGGATTTACAGGCTGTGCTTGAACAGAAGGTGGCATCCTTGACTAAATCCATTACACAAGTTCATCTTATGTACCAATTGCACATATTTCTCAATGGGCAGCCTTCATCATGGTCACTTATACCTTAATCACTTGCTGTTTGGATTACTGCAACATGGTGTAT
Organism: Crotalus tigris; assembly: GCF_016545835.1. Taxonomy (NCBI): domain Eukaryota; kingdom Metazoa; phylum Chordata; class Lepidosauria; order Squamata; family Viperidae; genus Crotalus; species Crotalus tigris. Next base: position 40,883 of record NW_024097329.1, on the reverse strand, counting down.
ATGAGACAGGGTCTCTTTATTGACATAGTAGGTTGCCATGGTCCAAAAGCTGATATCCTTCCATAAGGCTTTAAAAGACGTGATTTTAGGGCTGGGACATTAGGTAAATCCAACTGGCATATTGTGTATCTGTTATTTGATTTGCAACATGGAAGGAATGTTACATTGTATTAAATTTTACAATTACAATCGTAATTCTTAAATTATACATTAAATATAATTGGCTCATATGAAATATAGCTCATTACATATTGATGGAAACTAGCATCTATATGTAAAAGCAAGCAGATCAGCCACTTCTCTGTTGCATTAAACTTAGGTGCACCATGTTAAGATGCAAAAATCTAGACAACTAATTGGCAGCAAAGAAATACACAAAACCTAAACCTAGCTCTATGCACAGATCCCATTTTTGAACTTTGGAATTCAGATACTATAGCTTTGATTAAACTGGAAAAGCTTCTATATGCAAGGAAGCTCCATCTGTTTGTTATGCCCTTCTGCAGCACACCTACTATAAACATGCAAAATAGGTTGTTGAATTAGCATCTTCTATATTAAATACATTCATAAATTCCTGAAGTCATTAGATTGTTGTATAAATTAGGATTGATTGTTATCTACAGAACACTATATATTTGGTACACTTGTAACTAAAACACCTCTGTTATATTAACATGAAGTTATAATTTCAAATTTCTAGTCTAACTTTAGCTTTTTTGTGAAGAAGCCCACACTCTGAATTTATTACTTCTACTGAGTATTCTTTTTTTTTCTAATTTTATGACAAATCTTTTTTTAAAACCATGAATTTCTTTAATGAGAAGTCAGTATATTATCTATATTACACAGAAATTTTGTTAGGGTGAAACTGTACAGTGTCTGCAAAGCATGTGATAATAACTCATGCTAGCCTATTCCTGAGTAAAATCAATCAACACTTTTTGAACCAGACAATTCAAACAAAACTGGTGAAATTGATCACTTTTTTAATGTGGTTAGTAGCTGTCTCGTTAAAAGAGACAATTGCAACATGTTACCATCCATTAATATTATTAAGAGGTGTGATAGCTTTAACCTACTGAGACATTTCCATCATTTTTATATGCATCCTTAGTGTGTATCGGTGGACTGCATGCACTTCTTAGTTGGTAATATTTTATTTATTGATTTGATTTGATTGGGTAATTAATTGATTGATATTTTGCTTTTCCTTCAAGAGTTTAAGGTGCCTTAAATTGGGATATTGCTTCTTTTGATCTTTACAAGAAAAGCCCAGTGAGATATGTTGGACTGAGACAAATCATTGGTTCAAAGAAACCCAGTAAAAATAGATTAAGAATTATAATCAGCAGCTTAACTATTACACTATCCTGGCATATAGGGATGCCCAAAAAACAGAAGACTGAAAACATGATTGCACAATTATATATGCATACAATGTTGATGTAACATACAAAAGGGATAGGAATTTGTGTTGTTATCTTGGCTTCTTACGTACCTCTCCCTCTAGGACATTTCTGTTGGAATGTGGGTAACATGAGGCTGGTTTACAGGAAGGTCTTTATATTATTTCCAGATTAGTAGTATCAGAAAGCTATGCTTTGGTGGTATTTGTTATATTGTTCAATTAAACAGGATTGAAACAACTCTACTGATCAAAATATGGAACATCTGTCCTCTTGAGATTGACCAGGCCCCATGTTCTTGATCATCCAGGAAGAGCTGGCTCTTTTCCTAAGTGCTGTGATAAGATGAAGTTAGAGCTTGCAGATAGTTGAAGTTAGTTGCATTAGCAAGAGAAAGTTTGCAGCACCAGCTTTGGCTTGTATTGTTTTATGGCATTCTGCTTTTGGACCACTGCTAAGAATGCTGCACTATAACTAAGTCTGGTAGTCTAACCTGTATCTTTATTATCCAACTAATAGATAATTATATCATTATAATTGTATTAAAGCCTATATAAAAGCCTAGACTGACCAATTCATGATGGGTGAGGGAAGTCAATATCTGCAGGGTTATCTGTTGTTAACTACAACATGTCAAATATTGCTACTTGAAATACAAGAAAAATAAATGGCAATGATTGTAAATAAATTAATGAAATGAAAGCAAGAGGGGAAATAGAGATGTTGCAGTTTAGTGAAACTAAGAAAAAAGAGGGAGATAATAATCTGAATGAAAAAATGTGTGATCTTATAGAGTAAAATTGATGAATAGCAGTAGCAATATCACTTATATAACACTTCATACTACTTTATAGCCCTTTCTAATCTGTTTACAGTGTCAGCATATTGTCCCCAACAATTTGAGTTCTCATTTTATTGATCTCAGAAGAATGGAAGACCGAGTCAACCTTGAGGTAGTCAGGATCGAACTCCTGGCAGTGGGCAGAGTTAATCTGCAATACTGCTTTCAAACTACTGCATCATCACGGCTAAGGTCAGGGAAATGAAAGTATAGATTTAATTGTGAACCAAAGGGTGAAATATATGTCAGAAGAATAAATTGGTATCATTTTGGTTGTTAGAATGTAGGAATCCCTAGGTTGATAATAGTTATACTCGAAACATTATACTCAAATGAATAGCAATAATGGAAGAGCTGGAGATGTGTTTTCGGGGGGGGGGGGAGTGCAACATTCTGAATCTGATTGCAGTATAATAGAGATGGATAATTTTGGCCCTGTCATTTTCTAGGTCTAAATCCCAATTTCCCTGCTTAGGTTTTATTAAAGATTTATCTAGGCTGAGAGGCAATATTGTCAGGCACGAGAGGTAACAATACGTCAGATCAGAATCAATTCATTATTTCCTTAGGGTCAAGGAAAACTTTTTCAATAGAGTGTGGTGAACCAGAGAATCACCCAAAGGATTTGTTTCAGGCAAAACCTGAAATGAGAAAGTCTCAGGCAGACCTCAAGAGACATGCAATCAAACTCTAGCCAAACAAGGACATTTAAATTTGAGCAAGGAGACAAATTATGGCTTTCAGGAACATAGACTGAACAGCTTTTAAAGTCAGGGCACCATTATAAACACAAAGTTGTGCTCTGTAGGGTACTAGATTGTAGAGTATGAATTGTTTATTAGAATTTTGCGTAAGGTACAAGAGTTGGGAATCTGCAAAACTTGGGGAATGCAGGGTGGTTTTGCTGAGGTGTAGCCTATTTTATCTTCAGGAAGATATGTAGAAATGTATAAATCTGAGAAGGAAGTCTATTGATCCGAAGGTTGCTTGGTGAATGTCATAAAAGTGGTATATGGTGAAAGTAAAACATGTGAGAGAATCAATAGAATGCTTATCAAATGGTTCATCCTTGAGTAGAGAGTAAAAAAATAGTGTATGGTGTCCTCTTGTTTTGTTAAGTATTTGTGGAAAAATGTGTAAGAAATATGGACAGCAGCACATAAATATGTTGGTTAGAGACATGAATTTATAAATGAACTTTAATATGCGGATGATACTATATGCTGGCTAAGAATCCAAAGAGCTTCCAACAACTTTATATAGATTACATGATTAAAGAATGAAGTATTTACAAGTTAGTATTTCAAAGACCAAGATACTTCCACTTCATAAGAAATATAGATTGAACAATTGCAAGTTACACATATATTGCAAAATAAAGACTGGATTAATTTATGTGTTAAGGTAGAATTTTTAATAACATTGGGAAAATTGGATGACGGTGTGCAAATTTTGTTAGAAATGTAAAATTAATCATAAATTGTTAGTTAAAAACATGAATGAAATAAATGATACTATATTGATGGCTAAGAACAAAAAAAATTTCTTATAAATTTTATATAGATTACATGATTAAAAGAGTAAGTATTTACAAGTTAGAATTTCAAAGACCAAGATACTTTTATTTCATAAGAAATATAGATAGAACAATTGCAAGTTACACGCATATTGCAAAACAAAGAATGGATGAATTTATATGCTAAGATAGAATTTTTAATAATGTTGCGAAAATGAGAAAAGGATGTGCAAATGCTGGAAGAAATGTAATAAATAGTACCGTAAGTGGTTTTGTCTCAAGGAACAGATGTTTGTTGAAAGTGGAAATGACATGTTTACCTGAGCATTATTTTTTATTGAAGTAAGAGCTGGGGATATCAGGTGAAATATAGATTGCTGTAGGTCTGGGTTTGCTTATGAGGCATGTATGTAGAAGCAGGTAGATATAGAATCAAGAATAAATGGGTGGTGAATTAATACCATCTGAATACAGAAATGAGTAATCAGCACAAACATTTCATTGAACAAAGTTTAAAAAAATTGAAGAAGAGTGAATGAATTGAGAAAAAGAGAAAGCCAGAGTTGGATGGAGTTGATGAGATCTTTCAAGAGGCAGGTAAGAATTTTGAAGAAAAAGCAATATATGAAGGATGATTTGGAAGCATACAGAACTATGGAGATAGAAAATGAACAATATTGGTGTAAATTAGTTTTAGCTGTTTGTTCATCTTATGTTTGTTCATCTTCAAGAAAGGAAAAATAATAGATCCAGGAAACTACAGACCTATCAGCCTGACATCAATATCTGGGAAGATTCTGGAAAAGATAATCAAGCAATGAACACCTAGAGGCAAACCAAAAGTCATTACTAAAAGCCAACATGGGTTTGTCAAAAATAGATCATGCCAGACAAATCTTATTGCATTCTTTGACCAGGTGACAAAATTAGTGGATCAGAGGAATGCTGTGGATATAATTTACTTGCACTTCAGTAAGGCATTTGATAAAGTAGATCACAGCCTACTACTTGATAAGATAGAAAAATGTGATTAGACAGCATCACCACCGGATGGATTCATAGCTGGCTGACCAGCCATACTCAGTGTGTGGTCCTCAATGGAACTGCATCAACGTGGAGGGAAGTGTGCAGTTGGGTACCCCCAGGCTCTGTTTTGGGCCTACTACTCTTCAACATCTTTATCAATGATTTGGATAAGAGGATAGATGGGGAACTCATCATATTTGCAGATGACACCAAGCTGGCAGGAATAGCCAAAACTCCAGAAGACAGGCTTAAGATACAGAGGATCTTGACAGACTTGAATATTGGGTGTTATCTAACAAAACAAAATTCAATGGTAAAAAAAAAATAAGGTTCTACATTTAGAATAATTAATCAGTGGAACAACTTGCCTTCAGAAGCTGTGAATGCCCCAACACTGAAAGTTTTCAAAAAGAGATTGAACAACCATTTATTTGAAATGTTATAGGGTTTCCTGCCTAAGTAGGGGGTTGGACTAGAAGACCTCCAGGGTTCCTTCCAATTCTGTTATTCTATTCTATTCATGTTTTTAATTTCCTTTGCTTACTAAGTCTTACAACCTTTCTATGCTTACCACAGATGGGAATAACATTATGATTACATGTGAATCATTTTACATACTAGAACAAAGTCCATTACAGTTAAGTTTTGAATAAAAAAAATAATACAGCTGTAAAAATATTTAAAGCACCTACAATTCAAATTAATGAAATTAATGGTCAAAATTAAATACTTTTCATTTAGGATTTATCCTTAGAAAATAAATTCTCATCTTCAGAACTAGATTTTATGAGGTTATTCTAGGGGAGAAAAATACTTTCCCTGTATTTCTTAAAGCCTAGTACATTTCATATTTTCAGGAACATAAATGAAAAGAAGCCTAGAAGTGAATCAAACAAATAATGAAGTATTTTAAGTGGGAAAAAATGATATTTTTAAAAAAGACTGTCCCAAATTTTAGATTTTGCAATATATTGCAAAAAATAAAAAATAAAAAAAATCCCATATTAGATTCATGTTTGGCTAGTTTGTGCTTTCTCAAAATGAAACAGCTTTTTTTCTTACCTTGGCAACTGGGTAGACCTTTCTCCATGGCTGTATTTTACCTAAAGCAGGGGTCTTCAAACTGAGGCATGCTGGCTGAGGAATTCTGTGAGTTGAAGTTCACAAGTCATAAAAGGGCCAGAAGACCCTCTGACCTAAAGGAATAGTGAATAAGGAAATATATTTTTTCCTTAAATTCATTCTTCATTTGTTATTTTGTTCTGAGACTTATCTGTCAGTACAATGCTTACTTTTTCATACTACATATATTACCATCATTGTTCTTTATTTTTTTTTCTGATTATAGAAGTTCATCACACTTATTATAGCAGATTACTATAGTAAGGTTTTCTTTCCCTGAGAAACTAACTGTAACATCAGAATAAGTTATGGCTGAATGCAAAGGCTGAAGAACATAATTTGATTTGTCCACTTGGGATATCTGCTCCAATCAGATATCTCAAGTGGACAAATCGAATTATGTATCCAGAACTTGATGGACCAAAAGATTTATAATAAAAATATTATTTTTTTGTACAGAGCTTCATTTTGTAATCATACTTGGCAGGAGAACTTTAATAGAGTTCATCAACTTGACACACTCAATATTGTGATAGAGTGAAGATAACAACCATGTATAATGTATGTCCAATAATACTGTCACCCCCCCCAAAAAAAAACCACACACTCTGACCTGGGTTGTTACTGCACAGTATGTATCTCTCTTCTTCATGACATAGATACTGTAAGTCACCTTGTGTCCATGCAATTGGAAAGGGCACCATTAGCCACCAATGTTCTTTCTATCTGCCACAACTGAAAATGAAATAAACCTGAATCTTCCTATGATGTAGACAAAACAGAATTCTAAACCAAGTAATTACAAATCTTTTTTTATTATAATTATAGAAATATGCAAACAACTGAAGAAATAAAGTATGAAATAATGATTGCACATTATTTATCCCATGATAAATCTTTATTAAACATAAACAAAACATTGCTCAATTTAGAGAATGCTGTTATATTCTCTAATTATATATAATTAACAAAGTGCAGAATAATATATGATTGAATATTTATGTAGCATATTATTTAATAATATATGACATTTGGTGTTTTTGTGTTAGAACATATTTTGCATTAAATTATGTTATGGTCATTTATAAATAAATATTTGGTCCGGGAAAATCACCATCCAAAAATGATGACATGAACTAAAATTGCCTTCACATTTGAATTATTTTTAGAATGTTATTTTAGATAAATGCACATATTAGCTTTAACATAAACATCTATATTGACAGAATGTGGGGGCAGTGTGGGGAAAGGGAGGGTGATCAGGGTAAGGTATGAACAGGGAGGTTGCAGAGCAGAAAGGATGTGTGAGAGTGTACAGTGGTAGTGTCATGGGTTGGGGAAGATGCAAGGGGGTTTCTATTCTAGGAGGATGTGCGGGGATGTGCAAGAGGTGTTATACAGGTCACAGAAGTTTCACAGGGGGATAGCGTGGATCAAGGGAAGCATGGGGGAGGCAATGTTGGTTGGGAAGATGGTGCAGGAGTTCCTCCCTATTCCTCCTCCCTCCCTCCTACATCTAAACAGAGAAACAAAAAAAACTTCCTTCCTTCCTTCCTTCCTTCCTTCCTTCCTTCCTTCCTTCCTTCCTTCCTTCCTTCCTTCCTTCCTTCTCTTTCTGTTTGAGAGCTCTCCCAAATTATGACTTTTGACTTTTATTAACTGCTATATGTTACTTTTTATTCAAACCTTCAAGAGGAGAGTGCAGACTTTGAACTTAAGAACCTACTAGTAATTTGCTTTTAAAAAATAGTTAAGAGAGAAACCTGCAGGCTCTCATGCATCATGTATTAAGGTGCTGAGAAATAATCCTTTACTATTAAGTTCTGGAAATGACTCTGCAGGTAAAAATAGTCCAACCATTTCATAAATTCCCAGACTCATTGAGTCTATAAAAAAACAAAACAAAACAAAAAACAAAGCAGAACTCATTATCAATGGTGGTGAAAAGCACTGAAAACTCCAAGAGAATAAGCAAGGTCACACATTTCCTATTCTAATACCAGAAATATCCACAACTACTGTAAATCAACAAATAGAGGGTTCAAAAGGATTAAGGAGTGATTTTTAAATCTCCAAGAACGGGTTATATTTCACTTAGGTTTTAAAGAAGTAAAATTAAAAATGATTAAATTCTGTTCCAATATTTATTTTTTCAAGTATAAGAACACCACAAGATTCTATCCATAATACCCAGGGCTTTTTTTCTCATAGAACGCCTAGAACGGAGTTCCGGCACCTTTTTTGAATGGAACCTTGTAGGGTAGGCAAGGCGGGTTGTATAATGTGTGTGAGTTCCAGCACCATTTTATTTTTTATTTTAGAAAAAAAGCACTGACAATACCCATTTATGTTTACTAACATTTAATCTTGATATCTATGAGCAAGTAAGTAGATCAAAGGCCAGAAAGAAATTTAAATTTGTTGAAAAGATTAAGCAACCACCTGTAACCACCATTTTTCTGTAAACAAAAGAACAGTGGGTTTTCATTTAAGAGTTCTTCCCTCCAGTGCCAAACCCCCTCAAAAAACAAAAACAAGTTACTCCCTAAAGGAGGTAAAATGTTAATGTCAAAAGTTTCACCTTTTTTTGGCCATGAGTAGTTCACTGAATTCCAGTCATTCACAGAGCCAAGTAAATAGTCTTAATTGATCACTAACAGTAAGATATTCAGGCCTTTTCATCCCATGTTGCTGAAGGCTTTTATTTCCAACATTACCACATCTTTCTTAGTCAATAGCTCCCTCTTTAGCTTTTCTGTAGAGAACGACATTAATTTTACCCAGTGAAAATATATTTAACAGATTGACAGGACAAGGAACTAATTGATTAATCTTGCAGGAGAATGTGTTTGAACATATTAAATTTTAACTTCAACTTTTTACCCTGGTTTTTCTGTAACAAACTTAGCTCGGAATCTTGGGAAGTTATCCATCATTTGCTATGTCATTTTATTTCATGTGGGCTGTTTATGACACAGCATCACCTCCTTGATCTACATAATTATATGACAAAAGTGAAATAATTTAAACTGGAGAAGATCACATATGAGAGATTGTATAGATATCTTTTAAAACATCCCTAGCAATGCATTACAATTCAGAAGGACTAATATTTATAATAATGAACTGTAGAAAAGTAACAGCCCAAAATATGGTAGGTAAAATTTATTAGATATAGAAAACAATAGATAAAATTCAGGCCCAACAATTTTCAACTTTTAATCAGTAGAGTTCCTATTAGTCTAAATGAGCATTACTATGCAATCAATACTTCAATTTAAACATCTAGATGGAGGTGTATTAAACAAATTGCTTAATGAGAACTGGATACATATGGTCATCCAGGTATTTAAAGGTCAACTTTACTTTGGTGAGCTTCTGTGATTATTTTGACACTTTGTCAAATGCTACAATACACAGTATCAAGCAGAAATATTAAAGCAGATTCCAACAATCTGCATATACCTGAAACTCACTTCGCTATTAAGAAAATGCTATTTTTTATCTGAATTTTGTTAGATTGCTTGGCTTTACTTTCTGTTGGAAGTGTGTTGGGCTGAAAATAGTCAAAATAAACATCATCTGTTAAGATGAATAGTTGGATAGGTATAAAGTCCCAATGAACAGTAAAACTGTTTTGATGCAAAAGATTTTCCTCTGCATGACAACTTATGACAGTCTACTAAAACAAAAGGACAGTAACATCATTTATGGCATGATAACTACATTTAATCAGTAAATCAAATAATGTTATCTAGAGCCTGCAACTGATATAGTTGTTTTATTTATTATATATTAACTATATTTCTAAGGCTGAATGATGTACAGGAACAAAAACAAACAAATAAACGATAATCCCCAAAACCCTATATAACATTAAAAGATATATAGCAGAAAATATAAAATGAAAAAAAAGGTGACACAGCATCATAACAGAGCAACCAATGGAACTAAAGGGTTGCTGATGAAATGCTACTAATCTATGTGTGTGTGTATGTGTGTGAGATGCTTGTGTTAAATATTTCTGTAGTATTGGATATATCAGTTGGCCTAGCAGTGAAGACGCTTCCTTCGCATTCAGGAAGCTGAGAGTTCAATCCTAGGCAGCAATAGAAGTTTCTCTATCAGGACGCAAACAGTAAGTATCTGCTGCGAACTTCAAATAGGTATCAGGAAGGGCAGCCTGCCAGTAAATGCTCAGCTCCATTCAGTCACCTTGACTCCAACCTGATAAAAAGGGATGACAGGGTTGTAAAAAAAAATGAATGTATCAGTTGTATGTATGGATGTATCAGAATGTATCAGATATCATGATACTTTTACACTTAGGCAAATTTGGAAGTCTTCTTTATAATTTTATTTAAAAACTTTTTTTCCAGGAAGGTCTTAAATTCCATTAGGACTAGGACATATTTTTAAATGAACATTTGCAATTTGAGTTTCAAAATCGTTTCACATAAATGTAACATTCTAAAGGGTGGCTAAGTTGCAGAAGTGGGAAAATCAAATTGGAGGAAGAAAGAAGGGATAAAATATCTCATATTTAGAGATAAGAACTGTATAGGGCAGAGTGAAGTCTTAAAATTTGCTAGCTTGATACCAGGAGAAATCAAATTTGGTTTCAGTGCCAAACTCCCAAACAGGATCTGGATGTAGAAAGAAAAGAATATTCAGGCCAGTATCTGAAGGAAGGATAATTTTTAATTTATATATTCATTTATATATATATGTTCATCTCTCCATCTATTTGATTTTCAAAATGGCTGACAGAGGAAAAAAGATGCAAACTACAGATCAGTATAAAACTGTTTTAAAAACTAGCTAAAAATTCAAATAAACTTAAAACCTCAGTGAAATAAGTGCTTATCTGTGGCTTCTGAAGACTATGAAGAATATTCAGTGAAGTCCTCTGCAAACTTTTTTTCTCATGGTATCCTTTCAACAAGGGAATTATTTTCCTCCCTTAGAGCTTTTACTTTTTTTCCCCAGTCAATGTTGTAATAAATAAGAGTATATAGAGGAATCACATTTACAAAAGTAAACATTCTGGATAATTCATGAACAGGTTCACTTTATAGTTTTAAATAAAAAAAATAAAATACTGAAGTGTGTACTTTCAATGGTGCTTCCTTTATGTGTAGAATTTGGGACAATTTCCATTTCACAAGTGTGCTTCCTTCACAAGAGTGCTCTAAGGTGAAGGTATAGTATAGCTTGGGAAGTGACATATGAACTGTAAATAATTTTATAGAGAATAAAATTGAATGTCAGACATCATGAACTATTAATGTCCTGAGAAATATTTCAGATCAAGGAGAACTTACTTCAGCCATAGTGTCATCTGTAAGAGAGTATTAAGGTACAGGTAGTCCTGGACTTATGACCGCAATTGAGCCCAAAATTTCTGCTGTTAAGTGAGATATTTGTTAAATGGTTTTGTCCCCATTTTATGACCTTTCTTGCCACAGTTGCTAAGTGAACGATTGCGGTTGATAACTTACTAACCCATCTGGCTTCCCCATTGACTTTGCTTGTCAAAAGATTTGAAAAGGGATAACCTTGGGACACAGCTATGGATGTTAGTATGAACCAATTGCCAAGTATTTGAATTTTGATCATGGGGAAATGCTACAAAGGTTGTAACTGTGAAAAACGGTCATAAGTCACTTTTTTCAATGCTGTTGTAACTTTGAACGGTCATTAAATGAATTGTTGTAAGTCGAGGACTACCTGTACATTATTCCATTGATGCTTGCAGTAAAATGAAAGAGCCGTTTTACACTGTTAAAGAAAAAAGGAATTTCACCAGGTGCACTTCGATAAAACCAGTTTTTATTACCTCAGTGACCTTTCAACAGTACCAATACTTCATTCAAATTAGAAGGCAGCTAAGCAAACTAATGAATGCAGTAGCACAAAGTGGGGATTAAAATGGGATGTCTAAAGTAAAGTCCAAATGTTTCAGATGAGCCAAAATGATCTAAACTAATTCATACAATTTCGGGACTGATAGTATGCCAATAACTATTGATTACATCGGTGGCAGATTGTAAAGCTCTGCACTTGCCTCTCAAGCTGTACTATATTGAACTGGAAAGATCTGCTAGATATTACAGCTCTGGTTCTGCTAACACAATCCTTGTCAGATAAATCAAGATGCTTAACATGTCCACATCAACCAGATGGATTTCAAATTCTTTTACAGGTAACTGTGAACTTTGCACTAGCAATAAATAAACAAATATTCAAGGAACATCACTGCTGACAATCCTTTGTCTCCTTCTGCTTTCCGACTCAGCCAGTGATTAATTGGTTGGGCTCAGCAATCCAACTTTTCAGTCAGGGAATGCCACATACAATCCATTGTCACAGCAACAATTCAGCTGGGGTTTGCTATGCCAAGATAAAATGGTGAGAGAAATCGGATGGGTAAACACACAGACATGCAAGTGCTGTGGCCTCAAAAATAGGCACTAGTTTTCAATAATTGTGAGGGGAAAAAAACAGTAGTTATTTATTTAAAAGTTTGATTTATATAGCTGCCCATTTCAAATGCACAGCTCTGGGTAGTTTTCAACAGATAAAATGTTTTTGGGGAGTGGTGATGTTTATATTAGACATCCCCCTTCTAGTGTCTTTATATGAGCCAGTTTGGTCTAGAAACCATTCCTTTTCCTTTCCTTTCCTCCTCCCCCCCTCCCCTTCCCCTTCCCCTTTCCCATTTCCTTTCCCTTTCCCTTTCCCTTTCCTGAATTACTGCCAGTTTACCCATTCACTTTGCTTATGAGAAGCTTGGAGAGAGAAAGTGTGGAGAGGCAAGCAGGAAACTGCAAGCCCAAGACCAGTAGGCAAGTAAGTGGTTGCTGCTGGATAATGCAAATGGGTGTCTGGGTGGTGGACAGGAATGGTATGTAGATGTGTACAAGATTTGCTACATCAGTTGCGAAGAGTGCATGAGAGTCAAGGGACTGTGAAACTGGCCAGGAAACTTTCATGAAATGTTGAAAATGGAGATCACATGACTACAGCACCAGCACAGCAGCAATCAGTAGTACCAAAGCAGCTTCAGCTTGCCCAAATTTCATTCTGTTGGGAATCATGGGTACTGGGTTTTGGATGCATTCTGTTATTAGCCCATTTGTGGTACCTTGGTTCAAAAATTGTTGCCCTATGATGCACCATTTCACAAAAGTTAAAGGTTATGTGTCAATCTCCAGCTTGAATATCCAAATAAAGTCCAGGATTTCTTTCATTTCTGAAACTCTTACTGGTTTATTGAATTCATGGCATGGTATAGACGAAGGAAAACTAACTCTAAAATCCCAAGACATCTAACCAAAGCATATAACAATGACATTCCCAGCCATCCTCCCAGATATCCACGCAGTTCATGTAAACATATTCTCATTGTTTTCAGAACTGTCTACTATCTTCTTCACAGCAGTTAGAATGTTCTTGAAAAGTTTCCATACAACTTTTTCTCAACAAAGATCTGCAGAACTGGAGAAGTTTAATTTCTCTAACTAACCCATTTGACGCCTCATCTCCCCCACCCCCACCCCTTACTCTAATGACAAGATGAAACAATAAGGCATGTAGCTGCCAGATTTTCACTCTTCACATTATGCCAACAAGTTTTTGTAGCGTACAGATTGTTCTTGTGTTCCAGTTGCTTTTCTCTTGAATTAGAAATATCCAAAACAAGATGCATCAACTAAATAAGTACCTTTTTTTCTTATTTTATAAATATAATATTTTGAATTTCCATCATTTGAACTCTTGTAAAATACATCAATATTTTTTCTGCAGGTTAGGAGAGCCCACAAAACATCATTTAAAAGAAAAGAGGGCTGTGGGAAGATTTACTAGATTATCAAGTAGTCTTCTGATAATGGGGGGGGGAGATGTAAAAGTAGAGTCTTGGTAACTGAGACTCTGTTAACTGAGCAAACAAAGTGATGCTCTCATCAATGAGAATAGTTAGCACAATCAAGCCATCTGTCAATGACAAAACTAGCCAATTGCTGCTCTTCCCATTGGCTATGTCAGCTAGTTTCTACGGCATAGTGGGGAAATATATGTATCTGTTGCTGTTTAGCAGGCCTCATGTCCACAGAATGAACATTTAAACATTCAGAGGTCATTCAAATCTTTTCACAAATAAGAGGGAATAATCTGTTGATTTTCAATGGCAGCTATGAAGATACAATGATATGTGAGAGATGAGATGAAGCTTCTCAGGCTATAGGAAACAGAGGGAGATTTGTACTTTAAAAGTTGCAAAATTGATGTCAGCCTTCCAAGGCAGACCAGGAAACATGACTAGATGAGTGAAATCTATTTTGTTGTAGGGTTATATTAAGAAAATCTTCCAAGCCTGAAACTAGAAATCTCTCATCTCCTTTATAGCATAAGAAAATAGTGTGGTGCTGAGGTCACTTCTGAGCCTGTTTGTCCACCCATTATCTAGCTGAGGACTATTCATTAATTCACTCATTCTCTCATTCATTTCTTCATTCATTCAATTTCTATATAGTTGCCCATCTCAATCAATGATTCTGGGTGGCTTTCAATTAAAAATATATTATAATTAAAAACACTAACAACATTTTAAAACAATTAAAAACAGTAAAAAATATCCAGATTATTTCTTTATTATGTCCACTCTATGTCCTCTCTTGTTTGACTTTTCCCTAGGCAGCATTTTTCTCAAGGTCTTTCTCACATACCACTACAGCATTTTTGCATTTCAGCTGTGCAATACTTTGGATCTGAAGGCCAGGGGATAAAGGTAGCATCAGTTTTCTACTTATTAAAGCATCTATTCCATTCCTGAGATTGCACAGCTGCTCTTTTGGGTTTCTGAATCAAGATTTAGATTTTGGCTACTAGGCATATTCAAGCTAATTTTGAGTGAATCAGACCATTTTCCAACTCACTGAATGCAGGACTTTTATGGTGGGAAATCTTAGTTCATTAGCTCATACTAAAGGAGCCTATTTAGGAATTTGTTTTTTTTTTAAATTTTGCCCATTATGTCCTGATAATCATAGATAACTTTCACTTTAAAGGTCCTGTGTCATTCTGTAGGAATCTATTGTTTTGAAAATCAAGCAGATAATTTATTTTAGAGATATTATGTTAATTTAATCAGCCAAAATGTGGGGTTTTAAATATCATATTGAGATATCGGTGTATTTTGATAGCCCTTTAAAAATATTTTAAAATTAAAGCAAACTGCTCATTTTCAAAATGTTTATTATGTGCTAATGAATCAACTGGTTTCTTAAGTGGTATTTAATGAAATGTGTTGCCTAACAGGAGAAGAAGTCAGCACCTAAATAATTGGAATTCTAGTTAATAGTGTAGGTATCTTTTCATTATGGTCCAATGTTGAGATGTCTCTATATCAGGGGTGTCAAACTGCCAGCCCATGGGCCGGTTGCATCATACAGAGGCTGCACCCACCCCAGCTCTGGCACTGTAAAAAAAGTTAAATACATCATGACACGTCACATGACGTGGTGAGTTTGACACCCGTGCTCTATACCAATGTTTCTCAATCTTGGAAAATTTAAGATGGATGGACTTCAACTCCCAGAATTCCATCCACCTTAATGATGCCAAGGTTGATAAACCTTGTGAGTTTATAACCAGGCAGATTTCAAATTAACATAACCATATCAATAATAAATTGTATTCACCTAACAACCTTAGCCTTATCAGTGTTCAGTTTTGCTAGTCTGAAGTTAACCTGGTAGTTTAACCTAAGGGATAATAACCCTACGTTGTTTGGGTATGATTCAAGATATTGATTCAGATTAATTCAGTACTCAGATTTAAAAAGTTGTATGAACATAGCACAGAGGAAATTTTTGTTACAGCTTATTTACCTGGGAGGCTTCATCCAGAATGATATTTGATTTAAGAGGTTTGTAGGCAGAGATTCTAGGACATAGCCTTTGAGCAGATAGTTTTATAAAAATACCTGAAAAGCCATGATTAGAGCAGAAAACCACAAACTGCAAATTGTCAGTTTCAACTCTTACATTTATTTCAACCACGTCTGCATCATAAAGGAATCACAGACAGTCTTTTATCTGTGGAAGTGGCATTTTATACCTATCTATTGTTATGGTCATGGACAATACTGTTTAGAGTCCTCCCATTTTTTTAGCAGTTACCTGGGTTCACTATTGCCACTGAGTTCAAACAATAGCCTGTTCTTTCAATTTCAACTCCTTCACAGAGTAGAGCCAATAACAAACCAGCAACTTACTTCTTTCTTTTTATAAAAATATTGTACCATTTATATTGCTTATTATTAACACTGTGTCTTTTAAATGATTGTAACTCTCTTAGAGAGCTATGATAGAAGGAATAAACATTAAATAAGAATTGATAAATGGATTCCTTTTTAGGACTGCTGCAACTACAAGACTTCCGAGAGGCTTTCCCATAAGACTCTTTTTGTTATGTTTCCCATAACAAAATTTCTGGACAAAAATGTAAATTCTTCCTTCTTCCTCTTGACTACTGGGAGGTTTGTAAACTGGAAAGTTTTTTTTAAAACTGTTAATTGTTGGGGAAAGGGACTTACTAATTGCATGAATTCAGATCTATACATAATGCTTCATTCTTATTATGATCTGTCCTTGGTTATTTGCTGCATTATTTGGCAGAAACAATTTAGAAGTAGTTCTCTCTCTCTTTGTTTACATCTTGAGTTATTTATTAAATATGGGATCTGCTAAGTATTCTGTCAAGTTCATCAGTTGCTGAGCTATAAATTAAGCCATTCAAAATGACAAGCAATCCTTTAATATTTTTGAAGAGCTCTGGCATTGTCTCCTGAGAATGTCAGCCTTTGCAAATTAAATCTCTCAAATGTTCAGACAAATGTAGTCAGTCTGGCACTCTGGCCTATTAAAGGGATTTCCCAGACATCTCCCAATTCATTTAATTTAAAGAATGTTCTGACTCCTGTCATTTTTAGAAAAGGTCACCTGATGCTGGAAGCATTTTTTTTTCTGAATTCATTAAATCTTTAAAGGTTTACTCAGATACCAATTTCTCATTTTTCTTGATGACTGAGGTTATAATCACTACATTTTTACTTTCCTTCCTGGTACATTTCTATTGTTGGAAGTAACAGGAAAAAATGGAAAAAATGTTATGGTCTATAAGTAAGCATAATGTCTTAAAACAAAATCTATGGCTTTTGTTAAAAAAATGACTGATATGTTATTCTAATGTATAGTTTTTCTAAATCAAAAGCTTACAAAGTTGAAAACAGTAGCACCATAGTATGTTTTGAAATTTGTTTTATTGCCATTCAGGTAATTAACCTGCAAATGAATAAATTTTCTAGCCACTGATTTTTAGTATACAATGCTACACATTATTATTATTATTATTATTATTATTATTATTATTATTATTAGTAGTAGTAGTAGTAGTAGTAGTAGTAGTAGTAGTAACATGGTTGCATGAAAAACTCTCCTATTTGAAAAGGATTTTTGAAAAAAATATCTATTATTCAGGATACTAGAAATTTGAAGTTCCTTTGTCACTGAAGAAATGGTTTCTGAAACTGTTTGTTACAATACAAATTATCCCCCAGTTATCAGATTTACCAGTGATGCCTCCTATCCATTGGACTTCAATTTAAAATTAATATCTAAAAGGTACAGCCTATTTATTTTGGTGTATTTCTAAAAGATAGGTCTGCTTTTTTGTCTTTTGTAGGAGATAACTAGGCTGAACCCAAGGGTGGAGTTAAATCAGTTTGGAATTGCTACCTGGACCTAAGTCCAGCCCTCCTCCCTCCCCCCCCCCCATGAATTCCAATCTTATCGATCACCAATTTGACTTCATCACTAGTAGATCAGAATCTTGTATATAGGTAGCATGAAATAAACTTGTAATACTTTTGAACTCTATCCTAGCTCCTGGTTTCTTGCACCTGACAGTTCTTCATGAATAGAGAAAAAATAGATGTAAATATACATAATTTTCTAAGTGAAAACATGTTTATTTTTCATAATTTCTACATATAACAAATGCAGATGCTGAAGTTTTAGGGTTACATGTAATAAATTGTTCTTAAAGCTTATTGTTGTTTTTGTTGTTATGGTTGGTTATAGTCATCAGATGTTTAGACTGGACTTGGTTTTTATATCCCCCTATTGAATCTTTCATAAGTATTATTATTGTTACTGAACTACAGGTAGTGATTAGCTAATTCACATTAGGATAGACTTGTGTTGTGATTTAGGAGACTGTTCTCTAGCTGGAGGGCTATACATACATTATACATGCAAACATGCATAATTAGAAGGGAGACAAAGCCTCGAAGTTCCCCCTATATATTAATTAGTGACAGTAAGTTATTCAGAGCTCATCCATTTCCACTCTTAATCACTAAGGTGAGACTTTCTCTTTAAAAAACTGGAAGATCTTTTCTAAATTCTCTTTTATGGTACCATAAAGGTAGGCAACATAATTTCAATGTTTCTCTAGGTTTCAGATCTTTTGACATAAATAGAATCTCTCCTTACAAACCATGTTCATCAAATATATCCAAGATTGTCTCCTAGTCATGCCTGGAGCTGTTTTCAACAGGAGTAACAGATTTACCAATCCTGTTCTCTTGTCTGTTCGATAAAGCACTGAACTCACTAGCACTATTCACTCAACACAGAAGAGCTTTAGAAACAGATAAAAGCCAACAAATCACTTCTTTTGATTGGGACAAGCCAAATTATTATCAAGGCTGAAGGTTTCTGGAGCAGGAAATTGTACTATTTTGGGCTTAACTTTTGACACTGTGTCTGGGAAAATATAGAAAACACCAGTGACAATAAAAAGCTATTCCTTATTGTATTTGAAAAACAAGAAAAGAGAAAGTTCAGCAGGCATTCACATCGAAAAGCAATGGCTCAAAAAAAAAAAAAGATGCTGCAATCTCAATTACTGAAGCAATTTGCTTGACAAAATGATGGTTATGCTTAAATTCCCAAAAGATTATGATGAAGATAATGATGTTTTGATTTTTTTTAAATAATCTCTCTTTCTACTCAAATGAGTATTCAAAGTGGATGACAATGATAGAAATATAAAATGGAAAAATATAGAAGTCTAAGCCAAAATGAACAAACAGTTAAAGGACTAGCAAAAGTGATACTAAAATTGCAGATCTTAACCAAAGACAATATGAGACCTTGATGCAACTCTTGATAGCAGGTATTCCATAGCTTGAGAATGACGCAGGAAAAATCCATCTTCTGCATACTTAGCAGGTAAGCTTTTAACAAACTGGCCATCATCAGACGGCTCTTCCAGGTGTTTTAATACTTAGGAAAGGATGCCTCTTGAGCAGTTATGTATTGAGCTTAGTTTTTTAAAATTTGTTCCCGTAAACAATTGGTAGCCAATATATATTTTTCCATATAAGTAATACTTGACTCCTGTACATTGCATATGGAAATAACATATGGAAATAGCTTGATTGCTTTTATTTACACCAACGGCAACTTCCAGACATTTTTCATGGATAGTGCCAGATTAAGTATATAATAATAGTAAAGTATGTAATCAAGGTGTTACCAAATCTGACTGATTTAAGCAATAGAAGATAATATGTGTAGCTCAGAGTTGAACTGTGGAGTCCTTGATGTTCCCTGAGCTTGGTTGTAAAAGAACTCCATAATTCAAGAATAATCATGAGTGTACTTATGGCTGCCAGCTTTGAATCTAGTATCCATGGACCTCCTGTTTCAGGGGATTACAAATGCCATCCAGAACAGGTTGAACTTTGATCTCAAAATCTAGTTTCCTAGTTATCAACGGACTCTCCATCTTGCCTCAATTTAATTTAACTTGCTTTCATCCTCCTGAGACTGGGTACTCTTGAAAAAAGTAATGATTTTTTTTTTTTTAGTTTTAGACAGCAAGGGAATTCCAATCCTAAAATCCAAATGATCTCTGTTTCACATATATCAGGCTTCAGATGGTAAGAATATCCCAATCAGAATTGTATAAGTGTTGTTTGATTACTAGGGTTTCAGCATTCTAAACCACAATTATTTATTGGGTCAACAGCCATTCATTTGCAGCAGCAATGCAGACTTTGCACTGTTGCTCTATAAAAATTAAGAAGCCAATGGTGATTTTAATTAATGAACTGCCTCAATAGCTCCAGCTGAGACCCAGTTTTTATTTAAAGGGAGAGCTTGTTTGTTCAATCTATCCTCCCTTTCCCTTCCAAGGATAAGCTCCAAAAGGCTAATGAACAAACAAAAACAGCAGCAGAAGCAATAGCCTTATTGATAAAATGAATTCCAAACATGCCCACAATTAAGAATAGTCTTGAAAACAAGATCTCAGGGAGTTGGAACAAGAAATTACAATTAATAAATTGATCAGCAATCATTTCAAAAATAATGTGTAAACAAAGATGTTTAAAGGTATGTGGGATACAGGCAAAGAAAGTTTTTATTCAAAGTTTCATATGCTTTTTTTTAACTTCATGGATTATCGACTTGTTCTTAGAACTCAATGGCACATGCAAGAAAGCCACATCCCTTGATCTTAAAGCTATATTTAATTTGCAATCCAAACCATCCAATCCAACTCTTTTCCATTCCCCATTTCTCTTCTATTGCATGTACTGGAAAGCAATTACATCAAGTTATCACAGTGTGTCCATTCATCAATGTTCCTATTACCATCACAAATTCTTACTAATTTCTGCAGATTATAGTACTAGTGTTATGTCCCGAGCCTTTGCAAACGGCTCGGGCGTTTGCAGGCAGTCCCGGGCAGGTGCAAAGCTGCCCGGGACCAGACAGGCTGTCGCCAGCGCCGTGCGCATGCGCGGGTGCTGGCACGGGAAAAGTAACCCATTTACCCGGGAGTTGCCTATATAAGAGGCTGCGAGGCGTTTGGGCGAGGCTGAAGCCATCTTCCTGTAAGCTGAACGCTGAATAAATGAAAATGAGAACTCCAGCTGCTTCTCGTGTCTGTTTTCCCGCCACGGACTCAACACTGGCGACGAGGATGGGATGCCTTGCACTACCTGGAAAGGAAGAAGTGTAAGCTTACCCAAGGAGTCCTGAGCGGCGAAAGAGGAACGGCGTCGACTCGGCAGCTGCCCGCCAATCCGGTGCGCATTCGGTGGTAGGCTGGCTGATAGACCCGTCTCCTGAAGATCCGAAGATGGCGAAAATCGGAAGGCTTTCGGAATTCGACGTCTCACATCCAGAGCGGTGGGAGTCCTACGTCTCCAGAATGGAGAACTACTTCAAGGCAAACCAAGTGAGGGAAGATAGCTTGAAGGCCGCCACCCTGCTTTGCGTTTGCGGCCAAGACGCCTTCGAAATCGCAGAAAACCTTGCAGCACCTGTCCCAGTAGAGTCTGTAAGCTACGCAGACCTGAAGAAGCTGCTGAAGGAGCACTTCAACCCCAGGGTGTCCGTTATCTCATGGCGCCACACCTTCGAACAAAGAGATCAACGGTCCGGTGAGTCAGCCAAGGAATACATCGCTGCATTACGGAAGGCCGCCAAGCCCTGCGAATTCAAGGACCTCGAGGAACGACTGAGGGACCGATTCGTGTGCGGGTTAAGGCATCACGAGCTACAACAGAGACTTTTCGCAAAGGAAGAATTATCCTTCCAAGACGCCTTAAGGGAAGTCACCGCAGAAGAAGCAGCAGGCGGCGCCGTCCAAAACATGCGGCCGATCAGAAACAGTGCAGAGGGTGCGTCCGTGCACCAGGAAGACGTCCGATGAAACTCCGAGGAGGATCCGGACGAGGAAGTCGACCGTCTACACCCCGCGAGGGAAGAGAACCAGAAGGGAAGCTCTTCGGCTCCGCTCAAGTGCATCGGCTGTGGAGGTCGCCACAGGAGATCCGACTGCAAGTTCCGCTCCACTACCTGCCGGGCATGCGGTAAACAAGGGCACATTGCAGCTGTGTGCCTGGGCCGACGAAAGGCACAACCCCAAGAAGAACGCCTGAAGGGTACCAGATTCCCCAGCCAGAATAGGGTAGGTTTTTGCGCTTTGCGAAGAAGCATCTGTAGGACAGGCACACACAAGCCCATGAAGAAAAAGCTGTCACTCAACGTGAAGCTACAAGGGGTTCCATTATCTATGGAACTAGACACAGGGTCTGCCCTGTCCATCATTTCATTGCATACATTTAGGAAGATTTGTTCCAGAAGTGGGTCTAAGGCCAAGTTAAGGCCTTCTGATATTGTATTAACAGATTTTCAGAACTCAAGAGTGTGTGTTAAGGGGGAGGCCACCCTTAACGTGCAATACAAGAGTTTTGAAGGTCCACTAGACTTATTAGTAGTAGGGGGTGAACGAACGAGTCTCATAGGACTCGATTGGTTTGAGGCCCTGGGGATACACGTCACAGGACTCAATAGCTTACAAACACTCGACCTACAGGAAGTCTGCAAAGAATTTGCAGATGTTTTCAGCCCCCAGCTGGGCACATTCAAAGGACCACCTGTGTCCTTAAAGCTAGACCCCACTGTCACTCCCATTAGGATTAAAGCAAGAAGGGTCCCTTTTGCTTTAAAAAGTAAGATTGACACTGAACTAGACAAACTAATCCAACAGGGAATCCTAGAACCTGTTGATTCCAGCCCGTGGGAGACCCCCATTGTCACGCCTCTAAAGGCAAATGGGGACATTCGCATTTGTGCTGATTACAAATGCACACTCAATAAGGCATTGCAGCAACATGCCTATCCTGTTCCTGTGGTCAGTCACATTCTGGCCTCTCTCAAGGGGGGGCGTGTTTTTGCAAAGCTTGACCTAGCTCAAGCATATCAACAGCTGCCTGTTGATGATGATGCTGCCATAGCTCAGACCATTGTGACCCACAGGGGAGCCTTTAAAGTAAAAAGGCTACAGTTTGGAGTGAATGTCGCTCCTGGGATTTTCCAAAGCGTTATGGAAAACACACTACGAGGTATACCAGGGGTCTGCCCCTACTTTGACGATGTCTTGATTGCAGGAGACTCCACACACATTCTAGCTGAAAGGCTTAGGGCTGTCCTGTTAAGATTCAGGAAATCAGGCCTCAAGCTCAGAAAAGACAAATGCCAGATTGGGGTGCCTTCTACTGAATTTCTGGGATTCAAAATTGATGCTGCTGGGATTCATCCTGCTGAATCCAAACTAACTGCTATTTTAGATGCACCCAGGCCAAAGTCTAAGGCCGAACTTCAGGCCTTCCTAGGCCTCCTGAATTTCTACAATTCTTTTCTTCCACATAAAGCTAGTGTAGCTGAGCCTCTTCACAGGCTACTAGACAAACAGGCTGTGTGGCTGTGGTCACAAGCGCATGAGGCTTGCTTTAAAGAAGTCAAGGCCTTGCTCACTTCTAACAGTGTTCTTGCACATTTCAACGAGTCTCTCCCTGTGTGCATCGCTTGTGATGCGTCCCCCTACGGGGTTGGAGCTGTCCTGAGTCACCTCAGGTCTGATGGAACTCAGGTTCCTATTGCATACTACTCCAGAACACTGTCTTCTGCCGAGCGCAACTACGCTCAGATAGACAGGGAGGCTCTGGCTGTTGTTGCTGGAATTAAAAAATTCCACGATTTTCTATATGGCAGGCATTTCACGGTCTTCACTGACCATAAGCCTCTGCTGGGACTGTTTACCACACGTAAGCAGACTCCCCACATCATTTCCCCTAGAATGCTTAGGTGGTCTATTTTTTGTCTGCATATGATTTTTCATTACTCCACAAGCCTGGGAAAGAAATGGGCCATGCTGATGGCCTCAGTAGATTGCCTCTGCCAGTAGTAGAAGCTGACCCCTGCGCCAGCTGTCAACATTCTATCAATCCAAGCCTTGCCCGAGCTCCCTCTTAGTGCCAGGGATGTTACCGCTGAAACAGGTACAGATCACACACTTTCACGTGTCCGCTCCTGGGTCCTGTCCGGGTGGCCTGAGCACTGCCCTAGTCCTGAGTTTCAGAGTTTCTGGTCCAAAAGAAACGAACTGTCCCTTTCTCAGGGTTGTCTGCTTTGGGGAAACAGAGTTGTCATTCCCACCTCAATGAGGACTAGGGTCTTAGAATCCCTCCACGAGGGTCATCCTGGCATTGTTCGTATGAAGGCTCTTGCACGAAGCCACTTGTGGTGGCCTGGTTTAGATAAAGATATTGAAGCTAAGGTACACGCATGCCACCTGTGCCAACGATCTCGCCCAGAGATGCCCCAAGCTCCTGTGCATAGATGGGAGGAAACACAGTCCCCATGGTCTAGGGTGCACATTGACTACGCTGGGCCCTTTCAGGGCCAGTTCTTCTTGGTCCTTGTTGACAGCCATTCAAAATGGCTTGAGGTTGTGCCTGTCTCATCCACCACCACTGCAAAGACTATTCAGGTACTGAGGGGGATTTTTGCTGCACACGGGCTGCCAGATGTCATTGTGTCCGACAACGGCCCTCAATTCACCTCCTCCGAATTCCAAGCTTTCTTACAGGCAAACCTGATTCGTCATGCCACGTCTGCGCCTTTTCACCCGTCCACCAACGGTATGGCTGAACGCATGGTGCGCATCGCAAAGGACGCCTTGAAGAGACTCACCTACGGGGACTGGCATCACAGGTTGGCTGACTTTCTCCTTTCTTATCGCACCACACCGTCCACTTCTACAGGGAGAAGTCCAGCTGAACTTCGTTGGGGGCGCCAACTTACTACTAGACTTGACCGGTTGCATCCGGACAGACTGCCTTCATCTACCTCACATCCTAGGGCACCTAGACAACTACTTGTGGGTGCCCCGGTTTGGGCTCGCAATTACGGGCCTGGTCATACATGGGTCCCCGCTTCTGTGTCCAGGATCACAGGTCCTCTCTCCTACGAGGTTGCCCTGGACAACGGTCGTGTCCTGCGTCGGCACATCGACCAACTTCGCTCTAGGCGAGACTTTTCTGCTGAGACTCCTGGGTCTTTTCCAGGGGGGGAGGGGGACCCTTTGGAGCAAAGGGAAGGGCAAGAGCTACTGCCCATCTCCACTGAGGGAGCCACAAACGGCTGTCCCAAGGTTCTGCAATTGCTCCGAAAAGAAAGTCATGGAGCTTACCCACACAACAGGCACTCACGCCTACTCCAGCC
Source organism: Crotalus tigris (assembly GCF_016545835.1). NCBI lineage: Eukaryota > Metazoa > Chordata > Lepidosauria > Squamata > Viperidae > Crotalus > Crotalus tigris. Next base: position 15,818 of record NW_024097329.1, on the reverse strand, counting down.
AGGGAGTCACCCCGGGGGCATACTCACTTTCCACACACATCACACAGCACTCCAGCAACGGAGGATACCCGGGGGCATCCCAACAAATCATTCCCCGCAAGAGAACTGGCACACAATTCCCAAGGTTGGCCTGACCTTACCCCAAATCCTACAGGGGGTCAAACATACACAGAGTTAGTCGAGGAACCAAGTCCCGACTACAACAACCCTAGCACAAATCAGGGAACACCTGAGTTTTGGGAAAGTACAGAAACCCACACGAGCCCGAACACAGAATGGGGTTCAGGGAATGGACAGCCTCCTGACAGGTCTTGGACTGACCTAGGAGGTTCTACAGAGACGCCCAGCAGCGGCTATCACTTCAAGGGGCCTGAGGGTCTACAGCTAGGTAGGACAACCAGGTCACAAAGTAACAGAAGCCCTGGCCTGACGAGCCCGGTGGGCAAGCAAGCAGGCCAGGCATCGGGGCACAGTCCTTGGAAGACACCAGGACCCAATAGAGAGAACAGGCTCACGCCTCCCTCCAGTCAGGGGACTTATGCCAGTAACCCAGAGCTAAGAAGGTCACAGAGAGCAAAGAAATCTCCTAAGTATCTAGAAGATTACATAACATTGCTGGCAAGGCAAAAGCCAGTAATCAGTGGGAGCACTGGGGAGCAAAATGTCATATAAAATAAATGTTGTATGTTGGTAGTAGTTTTAGCCCGGGGGAAAGGGGTGTTATGTCCCGAGCCTTTGCAAACGGCTCGGGCGTTTGCAGGCAGTCCCGGGCAGGTGCAAAGCTGCCCGGGACCAGACAGGCTGTCGCCAGCGCCGTGCGCATGCGCAGGTGCTGGCGCGGGAAAAGTAACCCATTTACCCGGGAGTTGCCTATATAAGAGGCTGCGAGGCGTTTGGGCGAGGCTGAAGCCATCTTCATGTAAGCTGAACGCTGAATAAATGAAACTGAGAACTCCAGCTGCTTCTCGTGTCTGTTTCCCGCCACGGACTCAACAACTAGTGTCATAATTATTTTTATCTTGGGCATGTATTCCTTGCCTAGAATACTGGATCAACTATACTATAATCAATATGTAGAAGGAAGGGATGTTGCAGGATGCTACTGATTGTATGCCAATTTATGGTTAATAAAAGCTATAATTTTCACCTAGTGTCTCAGAGCAAAGAATCTTATAATCACAGACAACCGTGTGAGGAGTGATGGTGACTTTCTGTTTGAGAGATCAGAAGTCCACTGATATTATGTCAGGCAAAATGCTGAATAAGAACCAAAATAACTGCCCAAGTATGCCAGGTCTAATGAAACAAACTATTAGAAATGTATTTATTTGAAATGACCTTTTTCTAAAACCAGCAAGGAGACCAGACTCAATAACATGGTGAAACCAGCTTGTTGACAGCTATAATCAAAATAAGTCGACCTTTGAGAACCCAGTGGAATTATAGGCTTTTGAAAATTTTCAGTAAGAAAACAAGTCAAAGGGTACAGAAGCTCTGCCTTCATAGAAAACACTTCATCTGCAGCTGCCATGGATATAAATGTACCTATACTTTTCCTCTATGTCCTCTCTTTTTTTCCTGCTGGCTACTCTAAGTTTGGTAAGATGAATATGACCAAATAGACCATTGTTATATATAATATAAAGTTAGCATATAGGATTATTTAGCTAATAATAAGAGAGCAAACATATATCAGTGGTATAAATCTATTCTCTCTTGAGTCTAAAGAATCCGGAGGGAAGTTTTGTAAAATCACAGAATTAAACTAATACTTTTGTTAGATTGATCTGTTAAATATGATGAAAGAACATTGGCTAGCATCAAAATTTAGTTTACTGGTGTATTTTCATTGACATCACAACCACACTGGAGCCTGCTATCTTAGTGCAACTGATGTGCTCAGCTAAGAAAGTAAAAGTAGCAATCGTACTTTTATTGAGCAAGCGTAAATTGAGGACAAAATATATGGCAAGGTAATTTCCAGTTCATTGTTCTTTTAGTCAGTGTACTCGCTTTCTGCTGGCTCATGTATGGAACTGCTTTATGAGAATTAGGAACACTAAATGGTTACAATAATTAATGACTTTGTGAAAATGTTGTTTGAATAAGTTCATATTGTTACTGTTTAAGCTTCAGGTCTGTCTCCAACAATGTTATGTGAACAATCTTACCCCCTAGTATCTGAAAAGACATTTCTGACATCTTAGAGAATTGTAATGAGGTCTTGCAAAATACAAGGTACAGATAATCCTCGACTTAAAAACTATTTGTTTAGTGATCGTTTGAATTTAGAACAGCATGGGGGAAAAGTGCTTTATTATCATTTTTTACACATTTTGATCACATGATCAAAATCCGGATGCTTGACAACTGGCATGTATTTATGATGGTTTCAGTATTCTGAAGTCAAGTGATCACCTTTTGCAAACTTCTGACAAGCAAAGTCAATGGGGAATCCAGATTCACTTAGCAATCTTGTTACTGACTTAACTGCAGTGATTCACTTAACAACTATGGCAAGAAAGGTTGTAAAGTGGGGCAAATTCACTGTCTTCTATAGCAGTAGAAATTTTGTGCTCCATTGTGGTCATAAGTCAAGGAATACCTGTACTGAGAACTGAAAGCAAAAGCAATATGAATCCATATACATTTTCTTTTAGTTGCTGCCTTTAGATTCTGTTTCTATATATAAATTTTTGCTGTGTTTCAAAATCTTTAGGGAATGAGTTACTCATTTGATAATGGAATCTAACTGTCTTCACTAATCTTGTGTCCTTTGAGAATATATACTTTCTTTTACCACAGAGATATTGCACTTTGGTTCCCAAATTTTGTAGATCTTTGAGATAGGCGAAAATTAGTTTAAATGGAGGACAAGAATGGCCAACTAAAGCCCTGTAGCAATAGGACAATTTCAGAATATTCAGCATTACATGAATATCTAGGCACAAAGTATTCAGAATTACTCCACCCTAAAGCTATTAATAACACAATTCAGAAAGGATCTATGAAATAAATATTAAAAATGGTAATTTCTGAAAGATTTGTTTGAAATCTTGGTGATGAAATGCATCCTGTTTCTCAATGCTGACTCAGTTTTGATGATAGCTTTGTGAAACTGGTCCTCAGCTATAAATAAAAAAAATATTTTGAAATAAATTGAACTTTTGATAGATAAACTCCTCTCCAGTTTTCTTTTTCTTTAGGTATTCTGGGAAAGCAAAAACAAAGAAGTGAACGATTGAGCTTAATATCATGCACAGATGCAGGACCAACCAAAGGGAAAGTTATAATCATATCCATGCAATTAGGTGGTAATAGTTCTACATCAGCAAATATGGAAAAGGGCTGCGTAACTTGTATAACTGATGTACTGAATATTGTGAGAATGGATGATATGAAAGACTTGATTGGAATCTCTTTAGAGGCATTTCAAGTCATTGTAGAAGCCAGGATATATGGAACCAGGATTAACTTGATGGCATTTTACTGGACAGCCATTTGTCTGAAATGGTGTAGGGTTCCTGCCTGAGCAGGGGGTTGGACTCAATGACCTCCAAGGTCCTTTCCAACTTTTATTATTATTATTATTATTATTATTATCGATAATCGCACAGTCAGCCAGATGTTCAGACTGGATTTGGCATTTTGTCTACCTATCGAGTCCTTACCCAGGACCTGGGATAGGCAGATGTGGATGTTTGATGGTATTACAGATATCGTTGCAGGATGGAAGCAGTCCCTAATAAGGCTGCCTTTTGCAATTGACTAATAGCGAAATTGTTCAATGCCAATGGTGTTCAAGTGGTGCTCCAGTTGTTTTGGAATTGCACCCAAGGAGCCTATGACTATGGTACTACCCTTTGCTGCTTTTGCATAGTCTTTTCTATTTCTATTGTAGGTTTTGTATTTTGGTTATCCATTCTCAGTTCTTTCTTTCTATTCTGCTATCTCCAGGCACTTGCACGTCACATCCAGACATTTTTGTCTTCTTATCGACAATTGTTAACTCTGGGATGTTATGTTGCAGGTGCTTGTCTGTTTGAATTCTGAAGTCCCAAGAGCAGTTTAATTTTATCATTTTCTATGACTTTCTCTATTTTATGATCCCACCAGTTTTTGCTTACAGGCAAATGATATTTTTTGCAGATCTTCCAATGCACCATTGTTGCTACTTTGTCATGCCGCTGCTTGTAATCAGTCTGCTGCAATCTTCTTGCAACAGCTTACCAAGTGGTCCACTGTTTCTTCAGCTTCTTTGCATAGGCGGCACTTACTGTCTGTTGCTGTCTTCTCAATTTTGACTTGGTATGCATTTGTCCTGAAGGCTTGGTCTTGTGCAGCCAGAATTAGTCCCTCGGTCTCTTTCTTCAATTTTCCTGCTCTTAGCCATTGCCAGGTTTTATTATTATCTGCTTTCCCAGCTATTTTTTTCATGTATTGGCTATGTAGTGCTTTGTCTTCCCATGCCTCTATTCTGTTCTTCATTTGATCTTTCTTGTAGGCCAGTTTGGTCTCTCCAGTAGTTAGTAAACCTTCCTGATATACTAATTTCAGTGCATCTTCATCATTGTTCTTCAGATATTCTTCCAAAGCAATTTTTTCTTCTTCAACCATCTGATGTACTTGTAGCAGTCCACGCCCACCTATTTGCTTTGGTAGATAAATAATAAGAAAGGCACACTTATTTTTTTCTCTTTTCTCTATCAATGCACTGCGGGATGAAGGGCATGATCCATGTCATTATTTTACGGTCTCTGCCTATCCATGATTTTAGTTCTGCTTGAGTCAGTCCACTATTCCAGCTGTGTACCTAATGACTGGGATTGCACAGGGGTGTTGTTGCCTTTATGGTATTTCCTCCCTTGAGTTTGCGATTTTAAGATCTTCTTCACTCTCGTGTGAGTATTCATTCAATCTTTCTGACTTCAGTGTCTGATGTTGTCAGCTTGAAGGTCGATACCCAAGTATTTGTAGTACTCTTCCTCATCCAGATCTTATGCATTCGGGGGGCATCTTGATTCCTTCAGTTTTCATTATTTTTCCTTGTTTGATAGTAAGTGTGGCACATTTGTCCAAGCCAAACTCCATTACAATATCTTGGCTTTATATACGGACAGTGTTGAGCAGCGATTCTATTTCAGATGATGTTTTTCCATACAGCTTCAGATCATCCATGTAAAGGAGATGGGATAGTCTGGTAGATGTTTTTGATGTTTGATAGCCATGTCATGAGTTATTCAGTATTGTTGACAGAGGAAACAGTGCAATAACAAATAGTAATGGTGATAATGAATCTCCTTGAAATATTCCTATCTTGATATTAACCTCTCCCAGCCTCTCACCATTGATCTGCAACTGTGTCTTCCATTGTGCCATCGATCTGTGCACAAATTTTCTGATGTTTCTACTGACTCCTGTTATTTCTAGGCACTTTATTATCCAATCATGTGGCAGAGAGTCAAATGCCTTTTTGTAGTCAATCAATGCCACATTCAGGTTGGTCTTCCTTCTCTTGCAGTTTTCCAAGATCATTTTGTCTATTAGGAGTTGATCTTTTGTTCCTCTGCTATTGGGGCGGTTTCCTTTCTGCTCAGGTGGAAAGAGATTGTTTTCAACTAGATGCTGTTGCACTGCATCAGCTACTACACCAGTCAGTAATTTGAAAGTTGTTGGTAAGCAAGTAATTGGCCTGTAGTTACCTGGTGTTGCCCCTTTTGCTGGATTTTTCATTATTAGGTAGGTTTTCCCAGTTGTTAGCCACTTTTCAATTTCTCCTCCTTGTAGTATATTGTTGAACTGTTTGGCAATGAGTGGGTGTATAACAGTTAGATGTTTCAACAAAAACCCATGCAGTTCATCTTCACCTGGTGCTGACCAATTTTTGATTTTCCTTGCTCTTTTTTCTACCATTTTGTTGTTATTACTAGTTCTTTCATTTCAACTTCTGTTTTATTTGCATCCACCTCTTTTAACCAAGCTGCATCCGTGTTGTATTTCTTTAGGTTTATCCAATATCTGCTTCTCAGAACTCCATGTTTCTTCCTTGTCAGGTACTGCCGATTCCTTCAGTTTCTCCATTGATGGATGTAGAAATTGTTTCTGTTGGATTGAAATTGGGTTCTGCCATATTAGTTTGACAATTCGAGATTCATATTCACGTTCGTTCCTGGCTATAGCTGTTATTTGTTGCTTAATTATTTCCAGTGCTTCCTTATCTTCCTTTTTTCTAGCTGGTGGTATTTCTTGATTAGGTATCTTGGTCTTTCCTTGTTCTTCAGCTCTTTTCTTTCATCGTTATAGCTTGCTTGATGTGATCTTAACTTGCGATTTTATTTTCTAGTTACCTTCCATTTTTTCTCGGGGCACTGTTTGTTTGTTTTTCTTTTTTGTCGATTTAGCATCCCATGTATTCTGTTATAAATGCAGCGTGCCCTTTACATTAGTTGGGTTTGTTTACTTGCAGTGAATTGGTGCTTATACTTGATATTGCAGTATGTGCATCTTTTAATGCTTGTGCTAGCTGTTTCTTTGGAACAAGCTTCAATGCAGGTAGCCTTATTCTGTTGTTTTTGTGTTGTTCTAGATGCTCAGTTATTCTTTGTTTCAATTCTTTTATTTCTTTAATTAGAGGGTTTTGTTCTTCCTGAGGTAGAGGTGCCTGGTTTCCAAATGAGAACAGTTGTATATCTGTGCTGGATTCCTTCACTGCCAACTCCCCCTGGTTTGCCTCTACATTCTGAATTACTTCTGGTAAGGCTTTGATTTCTTTGCCCTGGGTAAACCTTTGCAGTTCGTCCAATTCTGTTTCTGTGAATACTTTATTTCGTGTTATAAATCGACGTTGATCTGCTAGTCTCTGTTCTGTTATTTCTGATTCTGGATGTTGTTCTTTCCAGAACTGGTGCATTCGTTTTAGATAGCCTCTTCTTGTTGGACTTGATAGTAACAGATCATTATTTCTTTGTTTTCAATCACTGTGTATCTGCGACAGGTAAACACCTTTTCTTCCAGTAGTTCTGCAGCTGCTGGCCCTGGTTGCTCAGCCAACAGTCCTGAGTCCTGTAACCCATTTTTCACCAGATATCTAGGAACTCCAATATCTAGTGCGGACCTTGTTAACCCGGGCGACGTCCGAGCCGGTATGGCATTCTGCAATTTACGTCTCACCATATTTTTTATGGGAGAGACACTCTTTGTCTGACTCCTCTGATGAGACCTGTCCAGTATGGTTGAACCTCTGGCATAGCTTTCATCTTCCTCAGAGTACACAAGCCCCACAACCACGTCAAGGTAGTGCCTCACTGGGGGATTATTATTATTATTATAATTATTATTATTATTATTATGGATCATCGCACAGTCAGCCAGATGTTCAGACTGGATTTGGCATTTTGTCTACCTATAGAGTACTTACCCAGGACCTGGGATAGGCAGATGTGGATGTTTGATGGTATGACAGATACGTTGAGGATGGAAGCAGTTCCTAATAAGGCCGGCCTTTTGCAATGGACCTAATAGCGCATTTGTCAATCCAATGGTGTTCAAGTGGTGCTCCAGTGTTTTGGGATTGCACCAAAGAGCCATTACTATTGGTGTACTTACCCTTGCTGATGCTTTTTGCACAGTCTTTCTATTCTATTGTAGGTCTTTTGTATTTGTTTAGTTTCCAGTTCTTTCTCGTCTATTCTGCTGTCTCCAGGCACTGCCACATCCACTATCCAGACTTTTTTGTCTTTCTTATCGACAATTGGTAAGTCTGGGGTGTTATGTTGCAGGTGCTTGTCTGTTTGAATTCTGAAGTCCCAGAGCAGTTTAATTTTATCATTTTCTAGGACTTTCTCTATTTTATGATTCCACCAGTTTTTGCTTACAGGCAAATGATATTTTTTGCAGATCTTCCAATGCACCATTGTTGCTACTTTGTCATGCCGCTGCTTGTAATCAGTTTGTGCAATCTTCTTGCAACAGCTTACCAAGTGGTCAACTGTTTCTTCAGCTTCTTTGCATAGGCGGCACTTACTGTCTGTTACTGTCTTCTCAATTTTGACTTTATATGCATTTGTCCTTAAGGCTTGATCTTGTGCAGCCAGAATTAGTCCCTCGGTCTCTTTCTTCAATTTTCTTGCTCTTAGCCATTGCCAGGTTTTATTATTATCTGCTTTCCCAGCTATTTTTTTAATGTATTGGCCATGTAGTGCTTTGTCTTCCCATGCCTCTATTCTTTTCTTCATTTGGTCTTTCTTGTAGGCCAGTTTGGTCTCTCCAGTAGTTAGTAAGCCTTCCTGATATACTAATTTCAGTGCATCTTCATCATTGTTCTCCAGATATTCTTCCAAAGCCATTTTTTCTTCGTCAACCATCTGATGTACTTGTAGCATTCCACGCCCACCTATTTGCCTTGGTAGATAAAGTCTATCAATGTCCCTGCGTGGATGAAGGGCATGATTCATTGTCATTATTTTTCTGGTCTGCCTATCCATTGCTTTTAGTTCTGCTTGCGTCCAGTCCACTATTCCAGCTGTGTACCTAATGACTGGGATTGCCCAGGTGTTGATTGCCTTTATGGTATTTCCTCCATTGAGTTTGGATTTTAAGATCTTCTTCACTCTCTTGATGTATTCACCTCTAATCTTTTCTTGACTTCAGTGTGCTTGATGTTGTCAGCTTGAAGGATACCCAAGTATTTGTAGTAATCTTCCTCATCCAGACTCTTAATGTTATTTTTGTGGGGCATCTTAATTCCTTCAGTTTTCACTACTTTTCCTTGTTTGATAGTAAGTGTGGCACATTTGTCCAAGCCAAACTCCATTACAATATCTTGGCTATATATACGGACAGTGTTGAGCAGCGATTCTATTTCAGATGATGTTTTTCCATACAGCTTTTTCCATTATTATTATTATTATTATTATTATTATTATTATTATTATTATTATTATTATTATCTAATGATAAAGTTAGCATTGAACTTTCTTTTCCAATTGGTGGATTAAATATCAATATAATATTAACAATTTGTTTTCTAACTGTGCCAAATTAGCATGCAAAATTATCAGGATATAATAAGTTTGAGAATTTAGGAGTGAGGAATTCTAGGATACAGAGGATCTTTTTAGGGAGGGTCATCAAATTTTATTATGGAAATTTCAGCCATGGTGATTCCCAGCATTCATGAAGGTTATTTTCAGTGTAACACCCTTTGCTGATGATGTCACTGATTCATCAAAATCCATTGAAATGAGTAGATATGCTTCTCCACATAATAATAATAATAATAATAATAATAACAACAACAACAACAACAACAATACTGAATAACTCAGGACATGGCTATCAAACATCAAAAACATCTGCTAGACTATCCCACCTCCTTTACATGGATGATCTGAAGCTGTATGGAAAAACATCATCTGAAATAGAATCGCTGCTCAACACTGTCCGTATATATAGCCAAGATATTGTAATGGAGTTTGGCTTGGACAAATGTGCCACACTTATTATCAAACAAGGAAAAATAGTGAAAACTGAAGGAATCAAGATGCCCCACGAAAATAACATTAAGAGTCTGGATGAGGAAGAGTACTACAAATACTTGGGTATCCTTCAAGCTGAAACATCAAGCACACTGAAGTCAAGAAAAAGATTAGAGGTGAATACATCAAGAGGGTGAAGAAGATCTTAAAATCCAAACTCAATGGAGGAAATACCATAAAGGCAATCAACACTGCAATCCCAGTCATTAGGTACACAAGCTGGAATCGTGGGAACGTGACTCAAGAAGACTAAAGACCAACAAATGAAGAACAGAATAGAGGCATGGGAAAACAAAGCACTACAGGGCCAATACATGAAAAAAATAGCTGGGAAAGCAGATAATAATAAAACCTGGCAATGGCTAAGAGCAGGAAAATTGAAGAAAGAGACCGAGGACTAATTCTGGCTGCACAAGACCAAACCTTAAGGACAAATGCATACAAAGTCAAAATTGAGAAGACAGCAACAGACAGTAAGTGCCGCCTATGCAAAGAAGCTGAAGAAACAGTGGACCACTTGGTAAGCTGGTGCAAGAAGATTGCACAAACTGATTACAAGCAGCGGCATGACAAAGTAGCAACAATGGTGCATTGGAAGATCTGCAAAAAATATCATTTGCCTGTAAGCAAAAACTGGTGGGATCATAAAATAGAGAAAGTCATAGAAAATGATAAAATTAAACTGCTCTGGGACTTCAGAATTCAAACAGACAAGCACCTGCAACATAACACCCCAGACTTAACAATTGTCGATAAGAAAGACAAAAACGTCTGGATAGTGGACGTGGCAGTGCCTGGAGATAGCAGAATAGAAGAGAAAGAACTGGAGAAGATAACCAAATACAAAGACCTACAAATAGAAATAGAAAGACTGTGGCAAAAGCAAGCAAGGGTAGTACCAATAGTCATAGGCTCCTTGGGTGCAATCCCCAAACAACTGGAGCAGCACTTGAACACAATTGGCATTGACAAATTCGCTATTAGTCAATTGCAAAAGGCGGCCTTATTAGGAACTGCTTCCATCCTGCGACGATACCTGTAATACCATCAAACCTCCACATCTGCCTATCCCCGGTCCTGGGTAAGGACTCGATAGGTAGACAAAATACCAAATCCAGTCTGAACATCTGGCTGACTGTGCGATGATCGATACTAATTAATTAATAATAATAAATAATAATAATAATAATAATAATAATAATAATAATAATAATATAATAATAATAATAATAATTTGGAAGGGACCTTGGAGGTCATCGAGTCCAACCCCCTGCTCAGGCAGGAAACCCACCCCATTTCGGACAAAGGCGTTCTAGTCTCTTCTTAAAAACTTCCAGTGTTGGAGCATTCACCACTTCTGGAGGCACGTTGTTCCACAAATGAATTGTTCTAACTGTCAGGAAGTTTCTCCTTAGTTCTAGGTGCTTCTCTCCTTGATTAGTTTCCACCCGTTGCTTCTTGTCCTGCCTTCAGGTGCTTTGGAAAATAGCTTAATTCCCTCTTCTTTATGGCAGCCCCTGAGATATTGGAATACTGCTATCATGTCCCCCCTTGTCCTTCTCTTCGTTAAACTAGATATACCCAATTCTAGCAACCGTTCCTTATATGTTTTAGCCTCCAGTCCCCTCATCATCTTTGTTGCTCTTCTCTGTACTCTTTCTAGAGTCTCAACATCTTTTTTACATCGTGGTGACCAAAACTGGATGCAGTATTCCAAGTGTGGCCTTACCAAGGGATTGTAAAGTGGTATTAATACTTCACGTGATCTTGATTCTATCCCTCTGTTAATGCAGCCTAGCACTGTGTTGGCCTTTTTGGCAGCTGCAGGACACTGCTGGCTCATATTTAGGTGACTGTCTATTAGGACTCTGAGGTCCCTCTCACAGTTACTACTATTGAGCAAGGTGCCACCTATGCTGTACTTGTGCAATTTGTTTTTCTTGCCTAAATGTAGAACTTTGCTTTTTTCACCATCGAATTTCATTTTGTTAGATAGTGTCCAGTGTTCACGTCTGTCCAGATCCTCCTGTCTTCTGGAGTGTTGGCTATTCCTGCCAGCTTGGTGTCATCTGCAAATTTGATGAGTTCCCCATCTATCCCTTCATCCAAATCATTGATGAAGATGTTGAAGAGAACTGGGCCCAGAACAGAGCCCTGGGCACCCCACTACACACTTCCCTCCATGTAGATGCAGTTCCATTGCTGAGGACCACTTGCTGAGTACGACCGGTCAGCCAGCTACAGATCCATCTGGTGGTGATTCTGTCTACTCCACATTTTTCTATCTTATCAAATAGTAGTTTGTGATCTACTTTATCAAATGCCTTACTGAAGTCCAAGTAAATTACGTCCACAACATTCCTCTGATCCACTAATTTTGTCATTTGGTCAAAAAATGCAATAGGATTTGTCTGGTATGATCTATTTTTGACAAACCCATGTTGGCTTTTAGTAATGACTTTGTTTGCCTCTAGGTGTTTGTTGATTCATTGTTTATTATCTTTTGCAGGATCTTCCCAGGTATTGAGGTCAGGCTGATAGGTCTGTAATTTCCTGGGTCCATTTTTTCCCCTTTTTTGAGGTTGGGAACTACATCAGCTCTTTTCAAGTCCTCTGGTAGTTCCCCTGTGCTCCAGGATCTTTGAAAAATATAGTTCAGTGGTTGCGAGATCACATCTGCAAGTTCCTTGAGAACCCTGGGGTGTAATCCATCTGATCCTGGTAATTTGAACTCATCTAGGCTGGACAGGTGCTCACTTACCATTTTCTTGCCTATCTTAACTTGTGTTTGTGTTTTTATTCTGTTTTTTATGGCACTATTTTTGATAGGTTGGTCTGTTTTTCCCCTTTGTGTAAAGACAGATGCAAAAAACAAATTAAATAGTTCTGCTTTCTCCCTGTTGCTTGTCACCTTCTTGCCACTTTCACCCACTAATGGACCAATCATTTCCTTCACTTTTTTCTTGTTTTTTACATGTTGAAAGAAGCTTTTTTTGTTATTTTTGACTTTGGTCGCAAGCCTTATTTCATTTTGAGCCTTGGCTTTCCTCACTTCATCTTTGCAGGCTCGGGCTATTTGCTGATATTCTGACTTAGTTATATGCCCCTCTTTCCACTTTCTATACTTGTCCTTTTTATCTTTCAATTTTTCAGAGAGTTCTTTATGTAGCCATGCTAGTTTCTTTTGTTTGGCAGTGATGGCATTTTACATGCTAACAATTCCTTATGTTTAGTGATGTGAGTATCAAGATGTAATGTCACCAATCTGGTTTCATTCCTACAACAGGAGTAGGCATCATTATCTCCTGGTTTCTAGAATGGTGCCTTAAGCACCCAAGAAACAGGTTCCTATTTATTTTAGCTCAAGAGGTTTTTTTTTCCGCTCTCTCTTTTAGAAGTTCTTTGACAAAACCAGGCACTTGGTATGGTGGCAGGATGGGTGAACTGGTACTATCTACCATAACTGTTTTACAATCATGACAATATAAAAAAGCAAGAAGTCTATGTCATTATTGTAATAGAACATCATATAAGCTTACTTTAACTGTGCAACATAATGTAAATTGGAAGAGATAAGAAATACTCCATTGTCTAGTAACTGAAGAAAAAAAATCTAAATTGATTTGTACCAGAATGATATTTTATTAAAATTTGCTGAAGAACAGTTTCATCCGAGCTGCTGATGACATATGCTAAAAGCTTTATCCAGGATTGTGGATAAGGCTTATGCCTGGCAGGGGGGGAATGTGTGAGTGGCAGGTGCAGGCACACACTCAAAGCTCCATTTGTGAGAATGGTGGGAGTGCATGCCCTCCCCTCATGCAAATGGAGCTTCGCCCGTGAGCGGAGGGTGCATGCGCTCAATCACAAAACTCCCTCGCATGATTGGCAGGCACTTGCACTGGTGCACAAAGCTCCACTATCCTGATGGTCAAATCTGGCCCTAGGTTCTTCTTTGATTTACCTTCCCAATAAGCAACCAAGTTGGAAGATTATTTAAAGGCAGCTTGTTAGAGTATGCTGATAAAATGGGATGTCTCCATAAAAAATGAGAGAGAGAGAGAGAGAGAGAGAGAGAGAGAGAGAGAGAGAGAGAGAGAGAGAGAGAGAGAGAGAGAGAGAGAGAGAGGAGACAATCTTGAGCCCTGTGTTTCATTTAATTTTCATGGTTACAGAACAAAGAAAATGCAAGAGGAAAGTGCTGGATTGATATATATTATATAATATATATATATATCTATATATATATATAATATATATATATATATATATAGATATATATATATATGTTTTCTGAGGTTTTCGCGGGTGTTTGTATGTAGGTCTTTGGTTGTTCGGGTTTTCTCCTGCGTAAAATGGAAGTGTCTTGGCGACGTTTCGACGAAGGGTCCCATTCGTATCTCAGGCTGGTGTTTTCAGCTTCGTGCTTCGTGCTTCGAGGCAGCACGCACGAAGCTGAAAAACACTTCGGAAAACACTTGACTGATCGAAGCACGAACTGAAAACACCAGCCTGAAGATGACGAATGGGACTTCGTCAAAACGTCACCAAGACACTTCCAAATTTACGTGGGAGAAAACCCGAATAATCAGAGACCTACATACAAATACCCGTGAAAACCTCAGACAACATATATCAGCTATGCAAGTAAAAATATGACTCTTGGGTATGTTCATATTAAAATCAATAAATAGTCGAACACCAAGAGAATAAAATTATACAAAAGTTAAAAATGTTAAAACTTTTATTTACTAAACCTAGCTTTCGTCAAGAGCTCTTGACATCATCAGGGTGTAAACAGCAGTCATTGGGAGGGCTTATATGCAGCCTCCAAGCAATGGATTGACTGGTTACGAGCTAGGCAATGCCTTACTGATAGGCACACACTCCAGAATGACTCCTCCCAAGAATATAGGGAGGAGAATGATGATAGATCTAAGGGAGTGATGGAAAGGAATAGGAGGGAGAGCGGTGCAGGACGGGATGGCACATGGGGGCTACGATCTGAGAGAAAAGGAGGATTGGAATGTGGCTCAGAGGGGATGGTTGGAGGAACTAAAAGGAAGCAGAAAACAGCAACTACTGCCCATGACAGACAGAATCACAAACGGGAAACTAGTGAAACATGCACTAACTGCAAGGAAAGGGGAAATACCCCAGCTAATTTTAGAACTAGCGAGAAAGACACACATAACAGCACACGTAGAAAGGGTGAGAAACAATTACACCCTAATGCAGGACACACAGTTGGATTACAACGCACACAGCTGGGACCTATGACACGATCCAAGAGCCGAGCGCAAATGATTGGAGGCTGCATATAAGCCCTCCCAACGACTGCCGTTTAAACCTGATGATGTCAAGAGCTCTTGACGAAAGCTAGGTTTAGTAAATAAAAGTTTTAACATTTTTAACCTTTGTATAATTTTATTCTCTTGGTGTTCAACTATTTATTGATTTTAATATATATATATATGTATATATATATGTAGGTCTTTGGTTGTTCAGGTTTTCTCCCGCGTAAAATTGGAAGTGTCTTGGCGATGTTTTGACGAAGTCCCATTTGTCATCTTCAGGCTGGTGCTTTCAGCTTCGTGCTTCGAGCAGCAATGTGTGGTCTTAGCTGTTTCTTCCTTTTAACTGCCAATGGGGGTATGAACTGATTGGGTGGGAGCTTGGCTGTGTTCTGATTGGGTGGAGGTGTGTTCTGATTGGTTAGGGGCTTGTCTGTGCTCTGATTGGCTGGGGGCTTGTCTGTGCTCTGATTGGCTGGGGGGTTGGCTGTGCTCTGATTGGCTGGGGGAGTGTTCTGTTTGGTTGTGCTTAGGTTAGTCTGAGTTGCAGAGGGGTTTAAGATTTTGGGCTACCTTGCTATTTTTTGGCTTCGCGTTCGTGGTCATGCCTCCTCTTCATGGAGGGTGTCAGTTTGCTTCATGTATGGATTGGAGGGGTTTTAAGTGGCTAATGATGCAGCTGTGGTCTGGCTTCTGGTTTGTGGTCGTACCTCATCATCGGTGTGGCTTTGGGTTTGTTTTTTGTGTGGATGTGTCATGGTGACATCCTGTGTGGTTTTTGTGAGTGTGGGTCTGGTATCATTTTTTGTGTTAGGGAGTCGTTTGTCAATAAGGGCCGGTTTCCAAATGGCTGGTAGGCGGGAGGTATCATCTCGCTTGTTCATGCTGTGTGGGCGTTTTTCTATCTCAATGGCTTCTCTGATTATTCTGTTATTAAAATGTTCACTTTTGGTAATGGTTCTGGTATTTTTAAAGTCAATTTCATGTC